>NC_060274.1:112232191-112534699 GCF_021613505.1 Equus quagga | reverse complement strand
ACCAGTGGCCAATTCTCTGTCCTGAGCTAATTTAACCCATCAGCAGCATTTGACACAGATGAAAATATCTTCCTCTTAAAACACTTTCTTCACTTGACTTCTGGGACACAAACCTTCCCTGGTTCTCTTCCTACTTCGTTGGCTGCTCCTTTTCAGGCTCCTCTGCTGATCCTGCTTCAGTACTCCAACATCTAAATCTAAATAGTGGAGTACCCGAGGCTCAACTTTTGGATATCTCCTCTTTCTTCTGCATTTGTGTTCTTGTCGACACCTCACCCTTCACTCTGTCTCATGGCTTTAAATCCTATCTACATGCTGACAATTCCCAAGCTCCTCTTTCCAGCCCAGACCTCTTTCCTGAACTCTAGATGCGTACATCAGCTTTCTCTTCTTTATTCAGATGTCTAAGAGGCATCTTCAGATTGAACATTTCCAAACCTAATTTCTTGATATCCGCTTCCTCTGCACCTTCCCCCTCAACCTGCCTTTCCAACAGTCTGGATCATTTTCATTTCAGTAAATGAAAACTCTATCCTGTGAATTGCTCAAAACAAAAACCTTGGAATCATTGGTTCCCTTCTAACCCCTCAGCAAATCCTGTCAGCTGTACTTTTAAAATATATCCTAATCTGACCACTTCTCATCCTCCCCACTGCTACCATCTTGGTTTGAATCACCACTATCTTTCACCTAGATTACTGCAATAGTTTTCTAACAGATCCTTCTGTTTTTGCCCTTGGCTGCAATCTCCTCTTCCCAATTGTCTATTTTTAGCACAGCAGCCAGACTGACTCTTTAACAATGTAAGTCAGATTATAGCACTCCTCTGTTCCAAACCCCCTAACAGCTTCCTATCTCACTCAAAGTGAAAGTCAATGTCATCACAATGGCCTTCAAGATCTCAGCTCCTTAGATTAAACCTCTGACCTCATCTCTTCCCCTTGCTCATTTACTTCAGCCATACTGGCCTTTCTGCTATTCTGCAAATGCCCAGCACTCTCCTCCCTCTGGCTCTTTGCTCTTAGATCCCCTTTCCTGGTATGCCTTTCCCCTACATACCCATGTGGCTTGCTCCTACTCTTCCTCTAGGTCTGTCCTCAAATGTTACAATCTCACTAAGGACTTCCATGAATACTTTAAAATTGCAGGTTATCTATTATACCCTGGCAGGCTCTACTCTCCTTCCCAGGCCTAATTTTTTTTACCATATCATATATCATCATCTGACATACTTTATATTTTACTTATTTATCAGTTTGTCCGTCTTGCCCCACAGTAATGTAAATTCCATGAGGGCAGGACTTAGAGAGAATGCACACTTGATAAATATTTGTTGAGTGAATGAATGAAGGAATCAATGAATAAAAGGATGAGGAAGCTTTCTTATGTTTTAGAACTTCTCCCCTTACCACTTCTTGAACCTTAGCTTTCAGTTCCTTATCTTTGTCAGATTTAAGAATGAGAGATACCAGTCTAAATAAAATCAAAACGAGAAAAGAATCAAGCAGAGATGAAGCCCTGGAGGAGGAAAGCAGGAGATAGAGATGACAGGAGAGAGAAACGAGAAAAGAGAGCGAAGTGAAATGGGAGAGACAGATAACAAAGGGGAAAGTGAGGCAGAGAGTGAAGGAGGAGGACAACTGTGGGATATTCTTCTTGAATAATGGCTTCACTTAAACTCTAGAGACTGCCAGGTGCGCCGTGGGGACTTCGGTGCCCATTCAGACCTCTCCCGTGATGCACCGCCTGGACTCCTGGGTTGCTTCTGTGACTCAGTCCTGGAGAAGTGCATGACAGCTCAGGGTGAGAGGATCTCCGTGAAAGCAACTAAAAAGCACACTCACAAAGTCCTTCCAATTTCTAGTTAATCTGTAATGATTTTCGAGGACAAAGTATCTTTTCGAGTCTGAAAATCAACAGTGGGGTCAAAAAGGTCAAAACCATAGCAGAGATCATTACCATAGAGGACAGGGTCTCTCTGTAATTCTGGTGATTATATAGGTGATCTTGATCCTTTGCTCACCCAAGATTTATTCTCCTATTAGAGATTAGAGTAAAGGTGTGTACGAAAAGAGACAACAATACTACAAGCAGAAGAATCCACATCAATGGAATCACTCCAGTTCCTTCATTCTTTCATTACAGAAAGCTTCTATTTTCCACTGGCCAGGAAGCCCATGGAAGTGAAAAACTACAAGAGCCTTGCAACATCTTGTTAAATAAGTTTTCTGACACATGGCAACTAGTGATTAATTACTGTGTTAGAAGACAACATTCCTACAGAGAGTTGCTGGAAATACAGATGCTGCCCATGCTTGATTAGACATTGCTTAAGGAATGCTGAGGCACACTGCTGCAGTCTATTATTTCTGGATATTTTGGTATCGCTGTTATATTTATTTTACACAGCTTTAAACTCAGTAGAATTGATGGAGCCCATTTCACAAAACCTGTCCCTATCAAAAACAAGAACAGAAAAAAAATAAGGCTATAAAGTGTGTCTGTGTATGCGTGTATGTATAAGAGCAGGAGAAAATGAGGGAGAAGGAGACTATGAATAGTAGGGATGTATTCTTCCTGTTTGTAACACTTTCTGCTCTACAAAGAAAGAACTGTGAGGGAGATGGTCTGCTCCTTAGACGCCTATAAGAAAACTGACCCACATCAGCTGGTTAAAATTTCAGGGCATAAAGATAAACTAAACTTTCTCATTATCCAAGCCCTTCACCAACGCCAAAACAAGCTTTGATGTGACATGTATTCATGCATCCAGTGCACACAGTGAGCACTTACTGTGGTCCAAGCACTGAGGAAACAGACAGAAAACATCTCGGCCTCTTGGAGCCAATAGTCTAGTAAGGAGATGTCTTCTGAACCAGGACCAGAAGGACAGAATCAGCCAATTCTACATGTTCATGCTAGCCTATTTCCTTTTGTAATCCATTTGATTTAAAGAAAGTAACAAAAGAGTAAAGAGTAATAATAGCAGTACTTGTCCCAAGTGGCCACGTTTCAGCTTATACCCGTTCCTTGGACATCATTCACTAACCCGACTGTGAAAGGCATGCCTTGCTGCCATTCAGTTATTTCCTGAAGAAACACTTTGTCAGCACATGGCCCACCGATGCCACCCTCAATACTGCCCAGCCTGCATTTCATTATTCAGATGCCAGTATTTTTAGTACGTATTTGGGCCCCATACTGTCTGCCAAAACTGTGTTAATTTACTTATTTCAGCTAAATAAAAAAATCATTTAAAAAAGGATGATTGAATTGAGGAATTATACTCCTCAGAGAATTAGTAATGCTTCTCTGTATCCCTCAGGCCTCCATGTTCTTAGCTTCCCCTTGTCAATGTTATTATGACTAGACTAATTCAATAATGAGATCATTCCCCATAAGAGCGACCAAATAATACAGCATTCAGTCACACCTGGTTTCCCTAATCTGAGCGAGGAAGGCTTGCCACCAAATGTAGCCTAAAACAGGGAATTTAATGAATACACACACACCAAGACAAATAGGAAAAAAAAGACAGGGAAGGAGGACAGAAAAGCAGAGGAACAGGGTAGCAATGGAACAAATGGAGTGACAGATCGGAGAAGAAAGGTTAAAAATGAAGATATATGGTTATACGTTTTTCAAAACAAAGACCCTGGCATATATGTCTTAATAATTGTCAAAGTAATACAATATTTCATCATCCCCTTAAATGTCTCAGGAATTGCTTCAAATTTTCTTGAACTTCTCGTGGAATCAAAAAATCAAGTGAAAAACAAAGCAGTACTAAATATTTGGCAGGAGCATTCTGCACTGTTAAGAACCAATGACTTCCTAGCCATAAAGGAGCTTATGGAATAATTCACCCAGGTATAAAAAGCAATAAAGCACTAAGAGAGCATAATCTATCCTCTTCAAAACTGTTTAAGATTTCATTAAAGCACCAAAGGTCTGATGATTTCAGTAAGGTGTAGATAGTGTTGAGACCACATGGAGAGAAAATAAAATTAACTCTCAACTTTGGAAAAGTGCATTATAAAGAAACACTAAGAATTGAGATGAGCAAACCTAGAAAAGAGCAAGTGAAAGTGCTATTTAAAAGAAGAACCTTCGATTACCTGAAGGCAGAGCAGGGCCAGAGATGAGTAACCACTCCCCACCCAATAAAAACAAGAAGAGGAGATGGGTTGCAATTGGAAACGATAGAACAGATAAGGAAATATACACATGTAAAAATATATTCAACATGTTATTCATAATGAGACGAAAAAGGGAAAAAGTCCAATGTCTACAAATTTGCAAATGACTAAATAAATAAATATGGTTCATGTTTACCATGGAATATTTGTTCAGGTACTAGAAGTAGTATTTTCAAGGAATATTAATGGATATGAGAAAAACTATGTTTTCAAAGAATATTATTGATATGGGAAAATGCAATTATATGAATATAAAACTATATTAAAATAGTTCCAATTTTATAAAGAGAAATCATATACAAACATATGTGTGGAAACTCACGTATACACACAGCACATGCACAAAAATCAGGAGAAAGTATACCAAATGTCATAGTTTAAAGTTTTATGAGTAATGATTACATTCTTCTTTGTATTTAATTTTACATATTTTATGCACTAAGCATATCTTACTTTAATAATCAGAAAAAAGTTACTGAAGTTTTGTACTACGAAGAACTTAGGTTAGAGAATAGGAAAAGTTACCTGCCTAAGGGATGTTAAATATCCCACAGAATTTTTTTTTTCTAACATCCATGCCCAATGTCCTCCATTTTATATGTGGGACACCTGCCACAGCATGGCTTGATAAGCAGTGCATAGGTCCACACCCAGGATCCGAACTGGTGGACCCTGGGCCGCCAAAGCGGAATGTGCAAACTTAACTGCTGTGCCACCAGGCTGGCCCAAATGTCCCACAGAATTTTATGGAATTACCTTCTTTATGACTGAAGAACATCTATTTGTTTTTTTTTTTTTTTTAAATTGAGATATAATAGACATAAAACATTACATTAGTTTCAGGGGTACCATGTAATGATTTAATATATGCATATGTTGTGAAACGATCACCACGATAAGTTTAATTAACATCCATCACCTCTGTTTCATATTTTTTTAAACTAACTTTATAAGTACCAAGAATTTGTCTTTAAAAATGACTTTATAGGCAAGGAGGTCTCGGTTTTGGTACAAGGAACTGAGCCCCGTCTTCCCTCCTACCTTGCAAAGTCCAGGTCTGCTTCCCGTGACATGGTGATGTTGGTCAAATTCTGCTGAAGAACAAAAATATTTCTACACATTTTCTTGATACCAGATTCACTGATTCGCCTGAAGTACTGGGCACCATTAATGAGGATGCAGGAGATCAGGTGTCCCAGGCCTGAGGGGGTCAGCACAGGGCAGTGGGGTGAAAAGAGAAGACAGGTTAGTGCCATACTGCGTAAACGCACATACAGGAGCTCTCTCTTCTAATCCTCCACAAATTTAAATGACCAAAGAAAACATCTCTGATGCTTGTAACTGCTGATCTTACGATCATTTTAGAGTTATACATTACTCTAATAGTTGCAAATGGGAAAACTTTATGCTGGCAACAAAACCTAGTATATCCATAGCTGTAGCATTGCCATATACATCTAAATCCACCATACCAGGGCTTAGAGAATATGCAAGGTTGTTATAAACTACTCAAGTGCATAGGACTATTGTTTTTCTGCACAGATATTTTGGGAGCAAAGAAGAACACATGTAAATACAATGGTCTGTTTGGTCTCCTCTTCCTCCCACAAAACAGATAGGGGTGCACTTTTGGCTCAGAAGTTGATTGGGAAGCTACACAAGCAAAAAAATATCAATAAGAAATTGGGCTATTGGTACTAATGCTAATATACCTCAACACTGATAATGGACTATATTTTTAAAGTAGTAACTGAAGAGAATGTAATCAGAAAGGAAAAGCAGATTATACATTAACTGTTGAGTTCCCATGAGACACCTATGGACATTTTTGGGGTCTCATAAGTGGTTTGTTCTCACACTGAAAGGACTGTCTTATGGTCTACGGAATCTGGCAAAGGGTACCTCAGTACATTAACAACTAAGAGGTCCCATTCAGATTATCCTTTGTAATTAAGTTGAAGAATGTTGGTTCCAAACAACCTTAGGGACGTGTGGGTTACCATTTTTAAAAGTTACATTTTAATTCTAAATACTTGCAATTAAGTAAAGTTGTCTTCCATCTTTTGCCCTTATTCTTGCAAAGTTAGACTGTAGTAGGAAATTTCCCCTAGAACTCTACAGCTAGTCTGGCTACTAGCAAGAAGTCTACTATTTTTGTTATTTTCCTCTGCTAAGCTCATAGTCCCTCCACGGTGACCGTGGCCCAGACCCAAGCTTAGGCACATCTTCAGGTTCAGTGGCTCCCTCTGTCTTCAAAATGAGGTTTCATTTCATTTGAAGTTGGAAAGGACGAGGAGGATGCATTCTCTCCTGCTTCAGCTACACTCACCCACTGTTGCTTTAAGACCACAAACTCACTTGCATGTGCTACTACGTGAAAGTGAAGTTTTTTACTCAAAGGATTTTACACGTGGATTTTACAGTTAGATAATTTATTTATGTGAAAAATCTCTACGGGTCAAGAGATTTGGTGTGACTCTTCTGAGCCCATAACTTCAGGCATAATTTTGTTCTGCCATGGTATAATGCAGCCTGCCCTAAGTGTAGGCAATGAGGAGACGCATTATTTGTAGAGAATAATAAATAATAATAAACAAATTTATATAATAGGTATAATAAATAATAATCAATAATAAAACAAATTACAAGTTGGTTTGCTTTATATTGTCACTATGCATCAGCCATTCTAAACAGTATCTGTGATAAAGTACTCCTCCCTGCCACATCAAGGAGGACTGAGACCACTGACTCTTTCCCCCGCCTTGGGAAACTCAATTATTATGCCTTTTGAATTTAGAAAATTATATCCAGAGAAATCACTAGGTTTTTAAACAGGAAGTCTCAAATTTATGAATTCTTAGTTAAAATCTTTTCTGTGTCAGAGGATTACATCTGTATTTCAAGATGCTGTTGCTCAGAAGGATTAGATGTCAGGAAATGTCCAGGCCAAATGAAAAGAAAACTCTGGAAACTGCTGATATGGAGGGCTTGAAAGAGCCACAGTCAGAGTAAGGAGGAAGCTCTGTGTAGGAAGGGAAAAGCAACTTCCCAGATGGGCATTGTAGCTTCAAGAAATTCACAGTGTTGTGGGGCTAACGCCTAACTATTGAATCACATACTTTTTGGCTAAACACTTTTAGGGGCATTACCATTCAGACCACATCTCCATCTTTATGACATACTTTAATGGGAAAATAAGATTTTGGGGGGAGGTCCAAATTTGCTGGAATATAACTGTTTCATAAACAAGCAATGGCCATGCACTGACGCTTTCTTTCCTTACTTCAGGTTGCCACAATCCTTTGGACAATGTGCCTTCTTAACTGTTTTAAGTAACATGAGTTTAACTCTGTGAGAGACCATAGATGCTTCTGGCACCCAGGTCTGCGTACAAACCAAAATAAGAAACAAGGGGATATAATTTGAAGCCTAATGGGGGTCCTATGGTAGGAATTTAGCATGAAAATTTGGCTGGCATCACATTTTTCAAAATGTTGCAGGTGAACGCCTTGAGATGGTCCCGTCTTCCACACCCGTGCTCGCCTGCCTGAGCCTGAGGCAGTTAGGGATGCGGCCTTCCTAAAATCACAGTTAATCGGACGTTTCTGTTCTTTTCAGACAATAACACATTCTCTGAAAGAAAACGTCCCTTTCCAGTGATAATTTTAGCTAACGCAGGATCTTTCAGGGTTCTCTTCTCATTGTATGTTTCTTTTTCTTTTATGAGCTCCTCTTGAGTTAATTCATGGCCCACTCCACATATTTACCCAACTCTCATGAGTGGCATGTCAGGGAGGCAGCCGGGCTGCCATCTGCCTTATCTTGGATTAAATCTCCTTATCAGCCAGGAGCCATATTGTAGTCTACCTAGCCATACACAGAGAAGCTAGGTATTGTAGTTTTAATTTAAAAAACAAACCAACAAAAAACCCCAACCTTTTTCTACAAGTTTTGAACTTCAATAATACAGAAAAATCATGAAAACCTTCACCCTTCCTTCTCCCCAAACTCCCAGGAGCAGAGGCAGGGTCTGACCTTCAAATATATACTGGAACTTGTGCTGCTGCAGGCTGGCGCTCATGGCCTCTTCAATGGCGCTGATGTCTTTGTTGAGCTTGACCACCAGAGGGTCATAATCCATACTTTCCACATTGGCGACAATGGCATAGTTCCCCTCCTTTGCAAGGGGGATGAGATAGTGGAAACAGTGAACCCTGAGAAAGAGAGAGATGGGGAGAGCAGTTAGCAATAAATCTTTCTGATGAAAATAATGATCTTCTTGTGACAGAGTGACCGAATATTTAAAGCAGCAGTGACCCTGTAAATATTTACGTACTTCTTTCCTTTTTCACAAAAAGCCATCTTAGTTATTCGGCAGAACAGCTGAGCGATCTTGAGCAAGTCAGCTTCTGTGATTCTCGCTTGTTTAATCCATGCATTGGGGGTAGGAATGGATGAATTCCTTTCAATGACAGGACTGTATGCGTAGTCTGAAAAGCACTATATTTTTCAACAGATATTGCCGTAGTGAAAACGAGAGGCAGAGCTCACAGATCTTAAAAGTGTAGGCTTTGGAATGAGACTACTTTGGTTTCAATTCCCAATTCCAATGTTTACTAGCTGTGTGACTTTGGGCAAGTTACCTCCTGTCTCTGTGTCACAGTGTCCTTATCTGTGCAATGGGGATAATAACAACACCTACCTCACAGGATGCGCTGAGGAGCTACTGCATATAAAGTATACAGCACAGGGCCTGGCATTACTATTATATTTATTATTGCTAAGCTATTACTTAAATAAAATGCTTACTAAACATTACGCACTTGTTAAAAATTGTCCTAGGCCCTGGCAATCTAAGACACAGTTTGTGCCCTTAAAGACATCACAGTCTAATGTGGATAACAACAACAACAACAAAAGATCAAAAGAGGGCAGTGCCTCCCTCAGAAGCCCACATACCCAGGGTGCCATGGAAATCTGCTGTGGGACATCAGGAAAGGTTCAAGAAGGAGATGATACTCGAGACACATAAGAGGGATCTGAGTGAGCCTGAGGAAGGCGTGTATTTCTATGTTGAAATGGCCTGAGTAAGTTTGGTCATATACAATTCTTAGGTTCTTTTTGGTAAATATCGGTAACTGCCAAAGTCGGAGGTGGGTAAGGATAGATTACTCCATAACCTTTGTATTACGATGTAGTGAAAGCAGGTTTCAGTCCAAATAACTCTACCACATATACAGGTATTTATTTAAAAACAAAACCCACCATACATTGGTAAATACAGTTCAAACGGGCTGTTCTGTAAGCTCAGTGAAGTGTCCGCTCTGTTGTTTTGGGTGCTCTGTCTGCCTGATCTTGTCATGGAATGTTTGCTGGGCATAGACAAGACGACAATCCAGAGTCAGGACTCTGTTACCCTTATTGTTGGCATCAGGTAACAGAAATATTCCTTGACAAATGGCTGCAAAAGCCTTGGGCATTATCCCTAGTGATGCACCTACAGGTTTGACTATCATCTTTCTTTTCCTAAGTCAGGTTTACTGAGAAATAATTTACAAAGAGTGAAACTTACCCTTTTCAGTGTGCCGTTGCCTACAGCTGTATAATCGCCACCATAATCAAGTTATAGACCTCTACCATCACCCCCAGAATTCCCTTGCACCCCTTTGAGGTCAATCCCTACTCATACCCCAAGGCTCTTGCAACCACTGATCTATTTTCTGTCCTTATAGTTTTGCTTCTTGCAGAATGCCATATAAATGGAATCATTGGAGTATGTAGGCTTTGGAGTTTGGCTTCTTTCACTCTGCCTAAAGTAGCTGAGATTAACCCATATTGTTGTTCATTCCTTGTTATTGCCGAGCAGCCTCCTCACCTATGGACATCCTGCAATTTAACCATTCAGCAGTTCACATCTGCATTGTTTCTAACCTGGGGTGATTATGAATAAAGTTGCTTCATGTACAGATTTTTGTGTAAATATAAATGTTCATTTCTCTTGGGAAAATACCTGCAAGTGGGATTGCTGAATCATTCAGTGAGTATAGGTTTAATTTTATAAGACAGCGCTAAACTGTTTTCCATAGGAATTGTGCCACTTTCCTTTCCTACCAGCAATACACAAGAGTTCCAGTAGCTCCACGTCCTCACCAGCACCTAAGTGTTGTCAGTTTTTTTTTTTTTTTTGAGGAAGATTAGCCCTGAGCTAACATCTGCTGCCAATCCTCTTTTTTGCTGAGGAAGACTCGCCCTGAGCTAACATCTGTGCCCATCTTCCTCTACTTTATATGTGGGATGCCTGCCACAGCATGGCTTGCCAAGCAGTGCATAGGTCCACACCCGGGATCTGAACTGGTGAACCGCAGGCCGCCAATGCGGAATGTGCAAACTTAACAGCTGTGCCACCGGGCCTGCCCCTATGTCTTGTCAGTTTTAAAAAAAAATTTCAGCTTTGTTGATGTGTAATTGGCATATAAAATTGTAAGATATTTAAAGTGTACATCATGGTGATCTGATATTTGTATACTGTGAAAGGACTCCCTCCATCTAGTTAATTAACACCTCAATCACCTCACATATTTATCTTTTTTTTTTTAGTGAGAACATTTAAGTTCTATTCTGTCAGCAAATTTTAATTATACAGCACAGTGTTATCAACTACAGTCACCATGTTATACGTTAGATCCTCAGACTTTATTATTCTCTCAAAAATTTTATTTTTTTCCTTTTTCTCTCCAAAGCCCCCCAGTACATAGTTGTATATTCTTCACTGTGGGTCCTTCTAGCTGTGGCATGTGGGATGCCGCCTCAGCGTGGTTTGATGAGCAGTGCCATGTCCGCACCCAGGATTCGAACCAACGAACCACTGGGCCACCTGCAGTGGAGCGCGCGAACTTAACCACTCGGCCATGGGGCCAGCCCCCTCAGACTTTATTATTCTTATAGCTGAAAGTTTGTACCCTTTTACCAACCTCTCTGTTTCCCCCACGCCCATCCACCACTTATCTACTCTGCTACTATGAGTTTGACTTTCTTTCTTAGATTCCACATATAAGTGATACCATGCAGTATTTGTCCTTCTTTGTCTGACTTATTTCACTTAGTATCATGCCCTTAAATGTCTGTCAGTTTTTTAAAAAAAATTTGTCATTCTAATAGATATATAGTGGTATCTCACTGTGGTTTGAATTTGCATTTCCCTAATGACTAATGATGTGGGAATATTTTCATGTGCTTATTTGCTATCCATATATCTTTGTGTTCATGTCATTTGCTTAACTTTTTTATTGGGTCGTTTTTTTCTTAT
The DNA here is from genome assembly GCF_021613505.1 of Equus quagga. Taxonomy (NCBI): domain Eukaryota; kingdom Metazoa; phylum Chordata; class Mammalia; order Perissodactyla; family Equidae; genus Equus; species Equus quagga. The sequence goes on along the minus strand of NC_060274.1, from coordinate 112,523,194 downwards.
TATTAGCTTTTGAGAGTTCTTTATATATTCTGAATATAAGTCCTTTATTAGATATACATTTTGCAAATATTTTTCTCCCAGTTTTTGGCTTATCTTTTCATCTTAACAATGTCTTTCAAAGAATAGTTTTAAATTTTGATGAAGTTCAATTTATCATTTCTTTCTTTTATGATTGGTGCTTTGGGTATTGCATTTTACAAATCTTTATCCAAACAAAGTCAAAGATTTTTTCCTATGTTTTCTTCTAGAAGTTTTATAGTTTTAGGTTTTACATTTAGATCTATGATCCATTTTGAGCCAAGTTTTATGTAGGATGTGCAATATTCTTATAACCTATTCATGTAAAGGAATCCAAATATCTTGACTACCAGTTCATTTCAATGATGTCTGATCATCTTATCATCTGGTAATCAACTAATGACTAATTTCACCAATAAAAACTCATTCTGACATTCATGTGCTAATTGGCAAAATGTATAGTTTTGATCAAGATAACAGTAACTACATCATTTGCAGCCCTCTCTGGAATGTGACCTTTCTGATATCATGAAAGTTGATCAACCCTGGAGTGGGATTCATGACTAGGAAACTGATTGCTACTTGGTTGAAATTTAAACTAAGTAGCTCTTAGTTGAAAATAAAGTCAAGCCATCAATGCAAAAGCATTTTTACAGTAAATTACAGATGTCATAACTCTAGACAATGGGAAGACCATGTACAAAGCCATGAGGGTGTGAATGGAGGACAGTTTTAAGGAGTGATGAGTGGTTCCTTCTGGTACACACGGATCACATGACAGAGGCATGAGGTGAGCTTGGGAAGATGGGCAGGGGCCAGGTCATCATAAGCTTTGGAGGCCATTGAAGGACTCTGGACTTATTTGAGAAGCCACTGGGAGCCTTAGAAGGATTTTAAGAGGTGAAATGATATAATCAAATATCAGCATTGGCAAGATCTCTCTGGCACAGTGTAAAGGGTGGATTGACAGTGGAGAACAGAAGCAACTGGAAGTAGAGAAACCACTCAGGAAATCACTATGAATTGGAGTTGAGAGCTTAGGAGATCCTAAAGTAAGTGGCAGAGCGGAGAGTTAAACACTGTTTTAAGGTACTATCTTCCCTTCTCAAAATGACTAGAGACAAAAAAGAAATTAAAATAGTCACTGGCAAATGTCAAATTCACATAGTGTTCTTTTTTCCTTTCGAATTCTGGCATGTTGTTGCCGACCTCAACATGACTTTGGCATTAATGTTTTCTGCAAATATTGCTGATTGCACAGCGGGATGGTTGATTTTTAGAAAGTAGGCACTTAGGATCCCAACAGTGACAGGCAGTTGCTGTTGAACGCACTTAGAGCCATCCTGATGGTGAGAGAAATCAGCTGATAAAGGTGACATTCTTGGCATCTTGGACTCTAACGGCAACTTAATTTTTTTCTTCTAAAGTTCAAATAGGAAAAAAAACTCAACAATTTTTAATGGCCTCACCATGTCTTTCATCTCTTGAGGGTGTCATTTGCATTATGCTTCAAACTGTGGGAAGGCATTGCTTGGTGGTTACATGTGACCTACAGTGACACAGGTAAAATGTCAAATGCTCTTTGGATGGGTCCTTCAACATAGAACCTACCGGATTTGAGAACACGTTTTGGTTTGAACTTTAACAATGTTAAGGAAAAATATGGGCTATGGATATAAACATATTTCAGGAAATAAGACAAACTTTTGGCATTTGAGGTTGTTCTGGACTTCTTGCTAGTATTTCCCATTAATTTTTTGTTTGTTCTATCTGTGCTTTCTTATTACAGTGGCTTCTTGGGTAAAAGTGCCAGAGACAGTGTCTAACCAGCCACTTCTTCATCGCACCAGCTCTTGGATGACAGGGCCAAAGTTCTAATTTCCTTTTACAACAGGATAGGAACAAAACAAACAACTGATTATGATGACAAGAATGATGTTGGACATGCAGTCTCTGTACCTCTTAAATACAAGTAGTGGGCTACCAAGTGAAAACAGAATCTCCAATCAATTCATCTTTTTTCTTTTTTTTGCTGAGGAAGATTAGCTCAGGGCTAACACCTGTGCCAGTCTTCCTCCACTTTATACGTGGGTTGCTGCTGCAGAATGGCTGACAAGTGCCCAGGATCTGAACCTGCGAATTTGGGCTGCTGAAGTGGAAGGCACCAAACTTCACCACTACATCACAGGGCTGGCCCCTCAATTCATCTTCTTTAACAAGCAACAGGTTTTGTTTGGGGAAACAGCACTTATTTTATCTTGGTTTGGTTTCAAACCAGCTAATCCTCAAGAGTCACTGAAGTTTTTATTGAGTACCTATTATGCAGCAGGACTATTGCAGGTTCTGGGCCGTAACAATGAACAAGGCACACCTGATGCTGCCTTCTGGGCCCTAACAGCCTCCTCTGCAGTCACCCACTGTGGAGACCCAGAGCACTCAGCAGTCTCCCCTCTTTGAGTATTATCATACTACAGTATAATGATTTGCTTGAGATGTGTCTTATTCATTTTGCACCATCAACTGTACAAACCAGGGGAAAAAAAGCTTGTTACTGTGACAAGGAAGGAATAAAGCGTGTCAACATTCACTCTCTGAGCTATACGTGGAGTGTTCCGCCTAGTTTTATGTACCATACTTCAAAAAGAACAAAGACGAAAGGGAGCATATTCATAAGAAAGCAACCTGAATGTTGAAACTATGTTATATGAGGAGGTGAGGAAGTTTAATTTAGAAAAAGTAAACATGTTCAGTGTTCTTAGTAAAAATAAGGAAAGATAATTCTGCATCCAGGACTCTAAAATTCAATCATTTTGATATTCCTTCTTAAAATGATCTTTTTCTGTTTTTAAAATAATGCTGAAGGAGATATAGAAGTGGGTGTTTCAGCACTGACTTGTTTCTCGTAAAGTTAATAAGTAATGCGTAAAGTATGTTCAGCATTATTAGGAATAGGACCGCCAAGATGTACAAAAATAAAAAGGGCACAATAGAGGTGAAGACTCAAATGTGTTGAAAATATCCCACTCGGAATTCACTACACTACAAGCAAATAATTCCTAATGTCGAACACCTCGTGCACCCACACAATCAATAGCATAAATTCTAGGAGCTGTGATAGTAATTAATTTGATGTTCTCTTGTTTTTCTGTGCAACCCAGGTAACAGAGGTATCAGAATGTTACTGGCTGATTTTTTTTTCTGTCTATTGCATTTATCTATTCATTGAAAACACCTGATTTATTTCACTGTCAGCTTGTAAATAAATAGAGAGCACATCTAAAAATTATCATAAAACAAATCAGAAAACATAGAGGAAAAGTCTTTATTTCTGGATAGCTGAATGTAAGGAATAAGATCAGAAATAATGATGAGTAAAATAAATTCCAAATCTGCAATGCTATTTCTTACTCCCTTCACAAATGCTCACAAGCAATACAGAAGTAACTCATTGTACAAGATAATGAAGAATGAAAAAAGCAAGTGGCATACAAAAGAAGTGACATCGAAAATACATTATCAATTAGGCTTTGCCTGAGCACACCTGAAAGATATCCAAGCTCTGACTAGAGTCCAAATGTATGAACCAAAGTCCTGTTTACATTTTTAAAACCTAAATTTAGTAAAGACTCTAAATGAAAAGATACTCTATCAACTTTAATAATGTCCCATGATAATACAGGAGAAAATATACTACTGTACCCTTTCTGATCCTGAGGTTTCTGATCCTGAAGTTTCAAAAGTATACATCCAACTGTCTGTCTGACATTGCTACCTTGATATCTAATAAGCATCTCAAGCTGCATGTCTCCAAAACGGAATTCTTGATGTCTAGCCCTCCCCAACCTCTCCCCGCTCTGTCTTTCTCAGCTTAGTTAATGGTCCTGGCATTCACATAATTGCTCTGGCCCAAAGCTTGTGGTTTTCCTTGAGTCCTTCTTTTCCCTCACTGCCACCAGCCCCTGTGCCCAATCCAATCTATCAACAAATGTTATCAGCTCTACCTTCAGAACACATCCCAAATCTAACGCTTCTCACACCTTCACCTCCGCCACTCTGGTGCTCATAACTGGTCTCCACTGGTCACTCTGTTTCCATTCATATTTCTCCCTGTAATCCCTTTTCCATACAACAGCCAGAGTGTTCTCTTAAAAATAGGAATGAACGAATTGATGAATCTCTCTCCTCTGCTTTAAAACCTCCCATGGCTTCTTAATGCACTTAGAATAAAATTTGAACTATTCACTTGGTCTGTAAGATGCCACAAGGTGTCGGGCTCCATGACCGCCACATGCTCAGGCTCAGCCTGCCTCTTTACCTGTCCCTCCACTCCTCCCCTCTCCTTGTTCACTGGGCTACAATCACATCGGATTCCTCTCTGTTCCTCAAAACTATCAAGCTTGATTTTGTCTCAGGACCTTGTGAGTGCTGCTCCCTCTATCTGAACTCTTTTCCGGTAGGTCTTTGTACAGATGCCTCCTTTTTGTTGCCTTGTCAGTTTCTCTGACCACTCCATCTAAAAAACAAAAAAACAAATCCTTCTTTCTAGTCGACCCCAGCCGCTCTCTGCACTGTCCAGTATAACAGCACTAGCCGCATTTGGCTATCGAGCACTTGAAACGAGACTAGTCCAAATTTTGATGTGCTGTAAGTGTAAAATATGCAGACTTCAAAGGCTTAGTGCAAAAAAATGCAAAATCTCATTAATAATTTTATGTTAATTACACATTAAAATGATAATATTTTGGACTACTGGGTTAGATAAAATATATTTTACGTTTCCTTCCACTTTCTCAAGTGTGACTATTAGAAAACTTAATTCATCTGTGTGGTTCACATGTGTGGCTCACCTTATATTTCTATTGGATAGAACTGCTTGATTCCATTATGCTATTTTGGTTTTTTAGTTGCACTTATCTGAAACTTTCTTTTTTGTTTACTCATTGGCTGTCCTGCGGCCTCCCTCCACCCTCTGCCCCCTCAGTAGAATGTAGTTCCATGACGGCAAGGACCTAGAGTGCTTTTTTTCATTGCTGTATCCCAATTTTTAGAGCACAGCCTGGCACCAAGAAGGCATTCAACAAATATTATTGAATGAGTAGATGAATGATTGAAGATTTCCTAGTCCTTTTCTTCCTCCCATTTCCACAGGTGTGATAATAGCTAATCAGAATATTATCATCAGATAAAAGCTAATCAGAATATTCTACAATGCAGAGGAAGGAATAAGAATCCAAGAGTATGGCATCTTTGAAACTATTTTCTTCAATTATCATTTAACTTAATCTCTTCAATTGGGTTTTAAGTTCTTGAAGAAAGGGATCATGGTTCTTGCGTCTCTATACTCCCTCCTTGATTAGCAGAGTTACTTAGTAAAAATGTCAGTGATAATCAAGTAACCATAACTGCACAGCTACCACATTTGACCACTTACTATGTGGCAGGCATTATACTAATTATTTATTATTTCATTTACAAAGTCTATAAGTTAGGAATTATTGTTTCATTTTTAAGACAAAGAAACAGGGTGAGTAAAGTTAATTAACTGCCTTAAGATGGCCTAGCCAGCTAGTAGAGACATTCAAATTCAGATCATTCTGATACAAACTCTGAATCACCATATTCACAATACAGCATGTCCTTAAAAATTTTAACAGTGACTGAATAACACTAAAAATCACTTTCAGTGTAAAAAAGGGACAACATCAATAATAATCAAAAATTATGGTGATACTCTCCAGAAATAAGCAAGGGATTTATGACCCACAGTGCATGTAAATCACAAAGTCTTGTACTTGGCTGTGTCATACCTGACTTCCAGATGTAGGACCAGCAAGCAGCGGTCAGCCATATCCTGGAAAGATTTGGCAAGTTCGCTCAGAGTCTGCATGATCTGCTCTGACACTGGGGGGAGATCCATGTTCATGTGGCTCTCTTGAGCAGGAGACATCACTAAAAGAAGGGGTGAGGACAAAACACCAATCATTTTATTAGATGCCTACAGGTTTTTTTGAAATGACATATTATTTTGTTGCTCATCATGCTGTTTTTACCAATTTGGCTAATGCTAGTGTTGGCAGCATTAGGCATCCAAGACATGTTGGACTATTTTTGTACTTGATTAAACACAGAAGCCCAGCTGATTGTCTTGAATCAATTCACAGAATGATAGAAACAGAATCTCAGAGTTGGAAGTGAACTTAGAAGTCAGTCATCTGGCCCCATCACGAGGTCTATGTTTGTATAATTTGTACATCTTCAAGTGGCTGTTCAGCCTGTGGTTGCACATCTACACAAACATTGGGGAAAGGAAACTCAATAGCTTTTGAAGCAGTCATTCCATTTCTGAAAGATTTGACCATCTAGCATCAAGCCATATCTGTCCTCATTAACTTCTAATCATTGGCCCAGATTCTACCACCCTTGCAATCATTCTCATGTGTGTCAGTACTTCAAGTATTGAAGATATCTCTTTTGGCTTCCTTGAAGTCTTCTCTTTTCCAGGCTAAATGTCCCCAGTTTTCCAACTATTCTTCAAATAATCAGACTGAGTCATTTTACAATTCTCGTAATTCACCAAAAAACATTCTAATGGTTCTATATTTCCCTCAAAATGTGGGATTCAAGACCAAACATAATGAATACTACAGAGTGGTCTGCCCTGACTAGAAAGACTGATTAATTCTCTTGTTCTAGATGCCAGGCTGCTTGCATGTCAGCCTACAATCTTCCAGGCGTTGAGGGGAGTGGCGGTGTGTTGTATTCTACTTTAACTCACAGAGAGCTTGCAGTCAGCTAAAAGCCTTAAAAAGGTCTTTTTGGAAAATTTGATAAAGCTACTTTCTATATGTCTCTCAAATAATTGATAAAATATTTAACAGTACTCCAACATTTTCTTCAGGAAAATACCAAACAGCAAAAATGTGAACTATGTTTTTCTTATGTCTAGACTTCTGTTGTATATCCAGTTCCCCACAATTTCTCAAAGATCACCAACAAGAATTTGGCAATTTCACTCAAAAGCTCTTTTGGTTCTCTAGAGCCTCAAAGACTGGTCTTGAGTCTTGGCTCCACTACTTACTGATTATGTGACCAAGAGCTAATTACTTCTATTCTGTCTGCCTCAGTTTCTTCTTCCGTAAAACGGAGATAATAGCACCTACAGCATGGGGTTGTTGGGAGCATTGAATGGGTTAATGTAGACAAAACACTTAGAACAATAGTATATAAAACTCAATGTTAATATATATAATACACGCAAATAATTATTACTATTCTTTAGTATGTGATTTGTCTAGGTTAAGTGTCTTAAGATCAATTACAGCAACAAAGTACTTAAAAGATAATTCTATCCATCTTGAAGTTCAATTTCCATTTGTCAGTATTTTTTGCTTTTCCACCTGAAAATTCTTCTCCCTATCAGAGGGTACAGTGTCCTTTGGAAGAGGGCTCCCCGGACTTAGAGCACATGGCATTTGGTGAGGTACTACTGACTAACGCAGGAGGTGTTCACCTTACAGGGTAGGGAGTCAACATCTGGCTGCAGCAGTATCTATAGTTACTGGCTTTCAGTGCTGCGTCTATTCCTAGACTCTGCCAAGCCCAGAGGAGAGCCCAGAGGGATGGTCAAGACTTATAAGGCCAAGTGGAACCAGACTTTAATAAATTAAAATACCACACAAACATTAAAAAATGAATTTTGTTCAAGGGAACTGACGTGTAAGGAAGATGAGAATGTAGTGATGTAGATTTAAAATTTTACCAGCCTTGGCATCATCTAAGATATTCACTAATGTGATTTGCAGGACTGGATGTGTGACACTGCATGTCCTCTCTAATTTAACATCATTCAAGTTGTTTGATTGCCAGGTGAGATCACGGTCTTCATAATGTTTCCATTTGACAGGATGTATGAAAGCAACTGTAAGTCAACATTGTTCTAATATTTCAAAGCATTTTAGCGCTTTTGAGCCTCTGGATTCCTCTGTTGTGTGACGCTAACTGTGGCATGGTGAGGTATCTATACAGCAATGAAAAGAGGAAGAAATCAGACTTTGAAGAAATCAGACTCGAGGTCTGAGGTCCAAAGCTATACCATGTAATCTCCCAAACCTTATCAAAGGCATTCTGGACAAATTCCACCAAGAAAGTTAAAAAAGTCTCCCTTTCTTATTATAGAAATATACAATTTCATCATGTGTAGCCAATGACCACTGCCAAACCGTGCAAATTAAAAAAAAAAAAAATCCAAGTAGAGGAAGTTAACAGCAAGATAAGCAGCCAAGATAAAACTTGCAAAGATTGAGGTAAAAGTAGTTTAGAATAGCATCATGCTGTACATTTTGCTCAACCATAATCTAAAGCAAAAACACCTCTTAGTAAAGCAGCATGAAAAATTATGCCCAGAACACTTTTGAAAAGCTGGCTTGTGAATTCCTCAGGGTTTACTGAAATTTACGAAGTTTTCTTAACAAGAAAGAATACACTGAGCACAGAAATGCTGAGCACTGCAAAGACAACACCAAACAATTAACTAGCTCTTAAATGTCAAATGGAAATCTTCAAAAAAAGCAATGCTGACAGAATCTGCTTGGGAGATTATAGTCAAGATAGGAGGTTACTGGACACACACATGCACACACGTTTGCACATACCGTTTTAGAGGCTATGATGGCTGTTATATTTATCTCAGGCATTGCTCTTCACATTGCCAGAGCCCACATACGTTGCGCTTTAAAAATATTAGTACTTGATCATTTTATCAAGATATGGACTTTGAGCTGTTTTTCTAATGCTGTGGATCGGTCATATCAGATCATTCATATTATCTTTGTTCCTCTTATAACCATTGCATAAAAGCAGGCATTTTTGATACTCCTAGCTAACTCTTTGCAGCGAGGTAACTGCAGCTTTCTGTACTAAATTGATTGGTCTATATGAGGAAGCTGAAACTTGTCTCTGGCGCAGACACTGCTCGTTAGGTGAACCAACTGGTATTTCCTTCCAATTCTCCTTCGCTCATTAAACTATAGACTCTAAAAAGCTACACGTTTGCATTCCCAGCTTTGTTCGCAGCTAGACTTGGCCATGTGTCACCATCTGACCAATGACCCTCTAAGTAGATTCTTCTGTGGCAACTCGATCTAACCCTAGGATAATCCTGCAACTCATCTTCTGACAGGGAAACAAAAGTACGGATTGTTGCCACTAAAATTTTCTGGATTTTAATTTCAAAAAGGTCCTCAATACCACTTGTCAATCCTTCACTAGTTTTTGGCTAGCTCTTTTCCCTTTCTCAGCAACTTTCCCAAATTCATGCTGCTCTCCCCAGGCTTTTTGTCCTTTCTACTCTCTGTTACTCCTCTCTCGAGGACCTCAGATTCTTATTAAGACTTCACAAGAACTGTCAACACTTGCTGTCTCTGTACTCTTGCCTTCTACTAACTCTTCCATGTGCCATAATCTGATTTCTGCCTTCACTTCTTTACTAAATAACTATTCTGATAATTGTCATCAATGCTATTCTAATTGCCAGATCCACTGGGCACTTCTCAGTCCTAATCTCAGAAAGGCTCTCCGCTACCTTCAACGTGACTGGCCATCTCCTTCTCGAAAGTCTGTTTCATACGGCACCATATTCCTGTGGGTGTCCTCTTACCCCCCTGACATTGTTACATCATTTTCACAGTGCCCTTCACTGGGCCCTCTTCCTTTAGCCCACCCATAAACGCTGGTGTTCCCAGGGACTTTTTCCTCTATTGGTCTCCCTTGTCATTCTAAATGGTCTCTAAGGGTGAGCTCATCCATTTTCACGGTTTTTGCTATTATGGAGGAAGTGATGATTCCTGAACTTCATTTGATCAACTGTTTGCAAGCTATCTTTACCTGTATATCCCATAGGCATCTCAAATGCAATGTGTTCAAAACCAAACTCATTATCTATCCTTAGCATCTGTTCTTTATCCTGAATTCCCTTTCTATCAGCAGTATAGTAATCTGGGAATCTCAGCTGCAAACGTGTGAGCAATCTTTGAATCTCTCCTCTCCCTCACTCTCCTCAGCAAAGACTAATTTTTCCAACTTTATTTCCTAAATGTTTTCTTAATATACTTTGTCTTTTCTATGTCTACTGTCACTTTCTTTTTTAGCCCTCATCTTTCCCATGGACTACTATAATAGGCTCCTGACTGATGTCTTTGCCTCATGCCTGGCCCCTGCCTTAATTCAATCCTCCATATTTATCTAATTAAATGTGAGTTAGACAAAGAAAGTTATTTATCTAAAAGACAAATTTGACTATGTTAATTTCTTGTAAAAATAACATCAATGGTTCCCATTGCTTATATAATAAAGTCCAAGCTCCTTAGCAAGGCTTTCCATGATTTCTAGTTTCTGCCCAATATCTCAGTTTTTCTCCATCTTTCACCACTCTCTTTCCTCTTCAATTTCACCCCTCCCCAACCCTGGCCCTTTGACCCACCACTCTTTTAAAGTACATTCCCTAAACATATCATGGTGTTTCAGGATTCTATACCTTTGATGGCTTTTATTCCTCTTTCTATACTATTCATGCTTTCTGGCTTACAAAGCCTTTCCTGGGGCTGGCCCAATGGCCGAGCGGTTAAGTTCACATGCTCCGCTTCAGTGGCCCAGGGTTTCGCAGGTTTGGACCCTGGGTGCTGACATGGCACCGCTCATCAGGCCCTGCTGAGGCGGTGTCCCACATAGCACAACAAGAGGCACTAACAACTAGAATATACAACTATGTACTGGTGGCTTTGGGGAGAAGAAGAAGGAAAACAAAAAGGAAGATTGGCAACAATTGTTAGTTCAGGTGCCAATCTTTAAAAAAAGAAAAAAAAAGAAAGACAGAAAGCCTTTCCTCATTCTTCAGGCAGGGTCATTGGCTCTTCTGGGTGTTTTTTGTTTTTTTCCCCACATAAATTTACTATAGTAGTTATCATATTCCATTGACATTGTTTATCAATATGTCTCCCTCCCAGATCATTAACTCCTTCAGGGCAGGGATTATATATGCATTCCTATTTTGAAGGCAGTGGAATAACCGGAGGCATTACAGGAGCTCAATCAATGCTATAATAATTAAGCTGAACAAATGACTTAATTGACCAAAATAACATGGCAAATAATTCAAATAATAACAGACTGATAAAGATCAGGAAAGAGAAAGAAGAACTTGCCATTTACAACTATAATTTTCTCCTTAGTTTCTTGAGTATATTCTAGGGACTGAGTGGGGATGTGGAAGTAGTTCATCATGCTGGTTTCCTGGGCTATCTGGGGACCTTACACAAGTACAGTCTGAAGCAGTTCTGGTCAATCCTTACAATCTCAACACCTTCCCTGTAAACTGTGTTGCCTTTAGAAGTTACTTTAATTTCATGAGTCCACCTTGCTGCAGCAGAGATTTGAGATCTCTCTTTTTCACTGACATAAAATTCCTGGCATATCAAATACTCAGCATCTCTCAAGGAAAGCCAACATACTAACTGTCATGGAGAAGCAATCAGCCTAGGACATTAGGATGTCTCAAGTGCTTCCACATCCTAATATTAACCAGACTGAAATCTGTTTAGGTCTTAAAATTAGTCAAAATTGGACTCATTCAGACCCAGAAGAGCATCTGTTTTCAAGGATGCAGCTGCTACACTTTCAACGGCAACTTACTGTGACTTCTTTAATTGATTCATATGAGGATGTCCTTGTGCATCTGCAGTATTACCTAAAATTGTTACAATATTAGCTTAGACTGGTATCAGCTGTCATGAAAGTGATAAATTGAAAAGGGAAAGATGGTTATCATGGCAGTAAAGAAAGGTGAGCGCTGTGAATTCAAACATTTTAGAAGATGGAAAAAGACAATAAAGAATGATCCCATGAGATTTTCTCACTGGAAAATATTTTAGAAGATCAAATTCTGGTACAATCATTATTTTGGACTCCTCTTCTTACTTGTACAGAGAAATGAGACCACATAATCTCTGCTTGAACCCAGGATAAAATTATTTAATTTCCAATCTTCCGTTTTCCTATTTAGAAAATTGTGGCAATAGCATTTTTCTAACTCCTAGAGCAACGTGTTATTAGGTTTTGTAAATAATTTTGAGATCCTTTGATGTTGTTACCGAGCTGACATTTTTTAAAATAAAGATAGGAATGCTGATTAGTTCTGTGACAATAAGAGCTCATGGGGCTTACAGAGTCAATGGGGGCTGTGACAGCAGACTCTCCATCTAACCCATTTGCTCTCCTTAAATGCCTGTGGGATATGCTACTATCATCTAACACTGGGGTAGGATTTAAAAGTGTCAGACACTATAATACCACAGTTGCAAGTTGGAACTTTAACACCAGCTAGTTCTATCCTCAGCTTTCTTAATTTCTCTGTACCACTATCCCTACTTTCTATTCATTCTCTTGAATTATTTGCAAACTATATAAGTTAACTGTCTCCCACCCCAGTGCTTTGTATACAGTAGGCACTTTCTAAATGTTCATTAAATAAATTATTTATTTATGAACGGAATGAATAGATGATCTCCCTATGCTAAAGTATCTACTGTCTTATTAAGCATCTAACGTGAATTTTCTTAAGATAGAGATGTTCTTTCCTCCCTATCTAAGTCAGTTACTACAAACTAAACTCTTTTTGATCTTTCTCTGTCCTGAGATGCATTTTTAACACCTAGCTATTCTTCACCAACAGTTCTAGCTTTAGACACTATTATCAAGCCAGTTATTTAGTCGCTCTTTCCCACTCTCCAAACAATCTATAACCTAGTTGTAAGCTCTTTTGTTTGACTTCTACATAGGATGAGCGTTATCTAAGAAACATGTTTGGTAGGTTCTCTTCATTTTGCTTCTTATTGCAGAAGCAATAATTCTTCTGTCCCCAAATAATAACTATTTCTTTTCAGTCTAGATTTCCCTAGAAATTTTGGGTTTGAACTAGCAAAGTCAATTGATTTTGAAAACCACAACACTGACTCAGATTGTCCCTTGTCCCACAGAATTACGATCGCAAAGGATGGGGGTGTATTGCACATTACTCAGATTTGACTCCGTACATGCATACACACGTGTATAACCAGCTCTGGAAATACAGCCTCCTCTCTGAGACATAACACCCAACCAATGAATCCTTTTATATCTAAAAGCTATGTAGCAAGAATGGCAGTCATCAGTCTTTTCATTGCTGCCTCTGGAAGGAAGCTCTCTTTTCTCCATTCTCACAGGGGAAGAAGGGCAAATGGAAGGGACTTTTGAAAAACTAGGGTGGGGAAAAGTGGAAGAAATTCATTACCAGGAAGAAAAAAAGAGATAAAGATGGGGAAACAGGAGGATGAGGTGAAGGTGTCTTATTTATATTTGCTTTTCTAGGGTCCATTCCCCTAATTGATAATGTGTTTATTACCAATAAAATAAAATTAAAATAAAATGCTTCCACCACGTTACAGGAGGCAAACACTTCTTTTCTGTGGTACAGTTATTTAAATGATCATGTGTTGCATCTTTTCCCCCTATTAACCATAAGACAGTGGGCATTATAACTTCCTAGCGTTCTTTGGGACATCTCTCTCTTCCTCTCCTCCAAAATGTCTTATATTACCCTAACTATAGACAGTGACTCTTTGGGGGAAGAAAAGATAAGCCAGTCGTACTCACTGCCCAGTCTAATGACTCGGATGTTCAATGACATTTGTTTGAAAATGTCTTCTTATGAGGCCCCCCCAACCCCACAAAAGACCAAAGATGAAACTTTTATAAAGAAATTAACTTTAAGGATGCTTCTTAAGAGTAAATTTTCATCTCTATGAAACCATACTCTTTCCTGCTGCTCCCCAGAGGAATACAGTTTATTCTTTCACTTTTTATTACCTCTAGAACACATTTCTTAACAACTCAAGCCTCCTTTTCCTCATCTATACAACTCAGAGAGTTGTTGTGAGGACCATGTGGGGAATGTGGCCCCTAACATGGTGCCTACCGCAAAGCTAGGGACAATTCTCTGAACTCCAGTAGCACGCTGCTTCCCCCTAATGGCCTTAGCACAATTCATCTTGCACTGTACTTGCCTAAGGCATCCCTGGCAGACTGTGAGATCCATGAGAACAAAAGCAATAACATATTCTTCCTGTCATTTCTGATAGCATATAGCTCTTCCTTACACTCAGAAATACTGCCTGTTGAATATAATCTTTAAGTTAAGGACAAATCAAATAATTTTATCTCCTTTTTTTCCCATTATATCTTCACAATGCCTTTAACCTAACGTCCTCTCAATAGTTCATTAGCCTGGAACATTATTCTATTTCAGAGTGAGAAATTGAAGCTCCAGAAAAGCTATGAATGTTTGAAACTGAAGAATTATTCCAAATATTGATCCACATAGGAAAACAAAGGAAATGTGTATAAGACCCACTGTGAAGAGCAAAACAAAAATAAGAAACAAGGTAACAAATGACAGCTGTTCCCTTAAGCTACCACAGGAGAAGAGGCCAATTCTGAGCCAACAGTATATGCACACTGCACAGTTCCGTGGAAGGAAAATCCCACCCAGTTATGAACCACTGCTTGAGGGTAACAAGCCTGAGCAAGCCCCAGGTCCTCCACGACATTTCGCTTTAGGCTCCTATCTCCATGCAGCGCAAACCAGCACAAACACACGGTCTTTCCACCTTGTGAGTGACACTACAGACCTCAGTCTCTTTTGGTCCTCAGGGCAAACACTAAGATTGATTTTTCTTTTATTCCAAATAATCCTCCCTGAGGCTTGGTAAAAACCTAATCATCAACTAAAAAGGCGTGTGGTGTGGCCAATTCAGCGCCTGCCGGATATGAAAGAGAAATGGAGGGAAAAAGCTAATGAACAGCTCCAGTCCTTCTGTTGAAAGGCACTATTGTGGAGCTATATTAGATTTCCATGGACTTTGTAAGCTTTTTGTATTTCTATAAAACCCCACATCAAAGAGCATCTTAAAGTGTTAACAAATACTTAACCAGATATTTTAGGTGAATGAGCCACACAGATTTAAGTTTTAACAGAGTTTTAGAGAGAAAAATATTACATGGCAAAGAGATAACATTTATCCCTGTGTTCAAACAGGAGCCTTACAGCTTTAGCATTTGTAAATCTTCCAAAGAGCTTTAGGGGATGGCTTATTCATGGGGTAAATTAGAAATATTGGTGCCCTTTACAAACGGTGAAACTGAACCAAACAGAAATAAAGCACGTTTCCCAATACGACACAGCAAACAAGTGCAACAAATAAAGACAGAACTAAAGGAATTAAGTTGAAAGTCCTATATGGGGTCTCTCTTCAATTTAACTTTTTCCAGTCGCCTTTTTTCATGAGCGTCCTGTTCAGGCAGCTGCATCATTCATAAATTTAGGCCCAACTTGAGAAATCAACTTCTTGACGGAGAGCGGGTACAACCTCACAGTTATCTTTGCCTTTCCAGTATATAACGCAGCTTCTGGAACCCGCAGGTAAGTATCAAGTACAGTGAACAAGAAGGTGCCCTTTGGAGACAGATAGACCTGAGTTCAAATTCTGACTTTTTCACATCCCATTTGGGTGAACTTCTCTAAAACAGATTCCCCACCTGTAAAAGGAGATCATCATACCTACCTCACCGGATTCTGATGATTAAATGAGAAAATATATAAATGCCTAGAATAGCATTTGACACACAAGTGCTTAATATATGGTAGTTACTATTACTACCCCTACTAGTATTTATCAATGAAGATGTGTTGAATGAATAAATAACAAAAACCCAGTTTCCTTCTCCTCTATAGCTTTAAGTAGCCTTTGGAACAATAAGAGTATCCTTATATATTTAATGGCAAAACCTGATGAGCTACTGTGACTGCAGAGCAAAACAGGGAGACTCCTGGAAACACTGGTCACCCTGATCCTATCACTGTGTGGACAACACACAGACAACTGACTTATCTGGAAGACAGAGGTGACCCTGCCAAGAACACAGACGATCACCAAGACTAGCTATGCAGTTGGTGTCGGCTCCCTTTGAAGCACGTTGGAAGTAAGAAATAGAGAGAGAATTCACTTGCTAACACATGGTGCAAGACTTTCAGGTGTAAATCTTGCTAAGAGAATTTCTGGTCATTGAGGACAAGTGTGGCCACTGCTCCAGTATGAGGCAAAGACTACAGTTAAGTGCCTCCTCTTTAATTTCCCTTGTGTCAGATATTCCCTGTGTGGGCTAAATTGATGCATTGCTGCCATACACATATTGACTAATGCCTTGTGAAGGTTTATAATATAGAGCTAATTTCTGTCTTTATACATTAGTAACACATGAATGCTGTTCACACATCCATTCTAGTTTTGTAATATAATCCCTAGAATAATTAACAGTTTAGATAGATGCTTCCAGAATCAAGTTCCCTAAAAACCAAAAGATTAATAATCTGTTTTTATGCCAGCTAAGGGTAAGCTACATAGAGAAGCAATCATTTATCTATCAGGTGATTATACAATTTCAGGATATTGCCTCAAAATCTAAATAATCTTCTTTCCCTAAGTAAAAGAATATGTATTCTCATATTAATTATGAACCCAATTTTCCTACCTACAACATTTCTTTTGGATTGACTACCTATGTTTAGGCTCAGAAAACAGTGGTTAAATTCTGTCTCAACCACTTACTAACTGAACCACCTTGGGTAAATTGTGAAACTCTGAACTGGGGCAATAACAGTTTCAGCCTCAGAGGGTCATTGTAAGGATTCAATGATGTAACACACACAGAGCATTTAGAACAATGTTCAGTGCACAGTAAGCACTCAGTAATCTAAGCTATATGGTTGGACCTCATAGTGGGAGCCTGGAAGATTGAAACTCCCAAACTCATCTCCTTACTCATCAAAACACCTTGGAGAAAACCAGAGAGCTGTGGGCTTCGTTGTTCACGTGGCTAATGGACAGAAAGGATATGGCATATTGATATATTGAGACATTACATTGTGTAAACTCATGACATTTTAACCTTAAAATAAGGAATCACAAAAGTATGAGAACACTACAGAATTCTGGCAATGTTCAAATCAGGGAGACATCCAAGAGAAAAAAGGGATTAAGGGTGGCAGGTTTAAATTGTATCTTTTCATCCACAAAAAGGGGGAGAATGACTTTCTCCAGAGTTGCCAATTCAAAAAAAAAGAGGTGGCACTTCAGGCAGGCATGAGGAAGTGGTAGTTGGTGGGAAGCAAGGAATGACACTAAGAAACAGAGGGGATAACACAGTGTTTCTTACATTATTTTGAGGGAGGAATGACAGGGACCTCTCTTTTCAAGGACAGGAAGCCTGCAGAGCTTGGTTCTTTAGCAAAGTGAACTTAGGCATCATCTTAGGAATTCAAAAGGGTATTCAACAAAGCTTTGAAATCGGGTTTTTGAGAGATCAGGTCCACCTTTCTCACACAGGGTCTGAAAGCTCATGTTTATACTTATATTTTGACTCAGCATTTATTCCATGGTCACAGTTTACTTTCCCCCTGCCAAAGGCACTAGGAAGAGAGAGGAGAACAAACACACACGGGTGTGTGTCCCTGTGGTATAGTTTAGGGTTAGGAACGATTATGGGGAGTAACGATTATGAATCTATACAGCCCATGAAATTTTGACCTGGAATGGTAGAAACTGTTATTTTCATTGAAGAGACAGAAATTGTGTTATAAATTATTTCAGTATGCACATAAAAACACTGACAAGTCAGGTCTTCCATTAAGGCTAAAAGAGCTGAATCGGGCTTATTTTGGAAAGACGTTTTTTTCTATTTACTACCATAGGAGAGTTGTTATTTTATTTGCTTTCTTGGGAATATGTTCCCCTTGATATTACCTTAGATAAATCTGATGTAGAAAGTGAGACAGGCGAATACCCTGTGCCCTTGTCTGCTGTCAACTCGGCACCATCCCCAGCCCCTTTCCTGGAAGCACAGGAACTACAATTTCCAGCTTCTTGCCAGCAGGGTTTCGAGTTTAGACTCTGCCAGTGAGAGGCACTCCCAAAAGATGTGGAAGGCAAACAAAAAGGGAGGCGTTATTTTCTTGCAGTGGTAGAAAGATGCTCAGGCAGATGGCAAATAAGAGGCTTGCAGTAGCTTCCAGAGGAGCTCCTGCAACAGCTGCTTCCTCACTGCAGGTAGCAGAAACCACTGGTGCATTTCCTGCCAGTTGGCAGCTAGTTTCCTTGCTCTTTGCTTCTTTCCAACTGTTTTCTAATCCCGTTTAGCAATTTTTAAAACATCTAATTCCTTGTATTAAATTCCCTCTTGCTAAAATGGTTTCTGTTTTCCTGACTGAGCTCTGATGAATAAATACAACCTTCTGAGGTATTTCTGAGCTATGGCCACTCAGATCTCAGAGAACATCTGGAGCAGGAAGAAGGCGGAAGAAGGGGGACGAAGGGTCACTAAGAATCCCGGGTTACCCTTTAATGGAGTGTTATAACTCCCACGGCAAGGATCTTCAGACTGTGCTCTGCAGAGGTCCTAATCTCCTGGTCTCCATTCACTCTGGTTTGCCCTCCTCCTCCTTAATCAGAAAGCTCCACTTTGGAAACAAAAAGAGTTGTGTACAAACCACAGCCCTTGAAGAGGAAGGATTTGGTCCCAAGCAAACAACTTCCCACTGCACTCCAATCTCCAGGTGCCAGCCAAAATAGGAGTAAAAGTCAAACATTTCAGTGATGACACCACTCCCACAGAGTGAGGATGAGTGGCAGGAAGATCTATACAAACAATATAAACAATATTTACTCGGAAACAAATGACTTGCTTTATCTTTATTATTTTAGTTACATGAACTCTAGTACCTTTTTTTCCCTATTTACTGAGTACTGAGCAAACTATGAATTGCTCTCATTTTGAATAACACATGCCAAGATTCCATTGCAAAGTAGATTCAACCTTCCCTTCAGAAAGTGTTTCACAGAATCATTTCACCATCAAGTTTTTCAGAAAACTGTACCATGGGATTTTCCTACTATTTTCAAAAGAAATCCCAGATTAAAGATGTAGACTTCAACAAGGCAGACTTATTATCGAGGTCACTCAATTTGGAGCTGCTTTCGATGACCATATAAAAAGCTTCAGTTTAATATTGAATGTATCTTCCACAATACTCCATGTTTGTGAGCACACTAAGTATGCAACAACTTCTGGGCTCCTTAGTTTGCATAACCAGCTCTGGGGCAACCAGGAAAAAGGCACGGAATTTAGAAGGGACCAACTCCTGACCCGCAAAAGCTTAGATCTCTTTTTTCTTAGGCTTATTCATCAGAACACTCACTTTAAAAAAGTGAATAATACTCAAGTTTTTGTATCTTCCTCTGCTGGACTGACTAAGTAGAATTTTATTTTCAGAGAAACAACAAGCTGATATTGGTAAATCTTGGTTTGATAAAACACAAGAGCTAAGTTGAAAAACATATTCACATCTATTGGAAAACAGACATACACATTTGAGATTGTGGCAAGACCTGGTGTCCACCCACTAATTATAAGTATGTATTCACAGTGCCACCCGTTCCCTCCACTGTAAATCCTGTTCTGTTTCTTTGGGTGGCCTTTGGGCAGCTATGATGCTTTGCTTTTCCTTCTATGAACCGAGGTTGGCTCCTGGCACTCATCACATTCTCTTCTAGGTGCTAACAATCATATTTGCTCTATGAATCACTGTCAAACTTTAATCTATAGTTTCTAGAATTTCTTCAGATTTTACTGTTTTAAGACTAGGGGGGCCCGCCTGGTGGCGCAGCAGTTAAGTGCGCATGTTCCGCTTTGGCGGCCCGGGGTTTGCAGGTTTGGATCCTGGGTGTGAACATGGCACTTCTTGGCAAGCCATGCTGTGGTAGGCATCCCACATATAAAGTAGAGGAAGATGGGCACGATGTTAGCTCAGGGCTAGTCTTCCTCAGTGAAAAGAGGAGGATGCGCAGCAGTTAGCTCTTCTTCAAAAAAAAAAAAAAAAAAAGACTAGGAATATGTGCTGTAATCTGGTGTTCTGCCCTCTCTTACATGTTCCACATTTTCTTAAGTTCAGCAAATTTCCTTAAATACTCCAAGATAATATATTTGAACTCTACTGCAAAGAAGTCAGATGTCACCTGCTGCTTTCCTCACAATTGTATCTTACCATGACCTAACCTATCCTTTCATTTGAAGAACAGTCCCCTTTCTAAATAAGACAGAGACAAAAGAGAAGCAGAGTGGTTCTGCTTTCTATTAACACACCTTCACACTTTACTAGTCATGGGCCTCTCCATTTCCTGTTCTTTCTGGGACTAAACATAGCTGCATTTTGTTGTCCTCAGCATCTCTAATGACCATCAAGTCATTTTGGGCTTTTGCCTCCAATACTTTACCTACAAGCTCACTGTACATTTCATGTGCCTGCTATGCATTCATCTATGATCACAGGTCGTTCTTTCATTCTTACATTCTCCTATGTGAGCTCATCAGAGAGTTCTTTAGATGCTATACATCAGCCTGGTGGTTAAAAGTACAGACTGTGGAAGCATGCTGAACAAGTTCAAACTCTGGCTCGAGCACTTAATAACTTGACAGTATGTGTACCCGGGTAAGTTATTTCACCTCTCTGTGCCTCAGTTTTCCAGTAGGCAGAAATGGAGATGATTATGATATCTACTTCCTGGGTTATTTTGAGGATTAAATGAGTGCATGTATGTGTATTTTTAAGAATACAACCTGGCAGGGGGCCAGTCCAGTGGTGTAGTGGTTAATTTTGTGTGCTCCACTTCAGTGGCCTGGGGTTCGCGGGTTTGGATCCCAGGCGTGGACCTAGCACAGCTCATCAAGCCACGCTGTGGTGGCATCCCACGTAAAACAGAGGAAGATTGGCACAGATGTTAGCTCAGTGACAATCTGCCTCACCAAAAAACTGAGGAAGAAAAGAAAAATCAACCTTCGGGGGGAAAAGATACACCCTAACATAGATTGTGCTTGATATTATTTTTTTGTTGTTGAAATTACTTAGCATTTTGTGGCTCAAATTTTATGTCTGAAGTCTTGCCCAGCCCTCCTCATGAACTATTCCCTTGATAGACTCTAAGCATGGGATCACACCTATATTTTCTCCAAATGCCTGAAAATCTAACTTTCTGAAAACCCAACATCCAGCTATGCCTGGTGTTTACTTTCTTCGCTGTGTGAACTCCAATATGATATGGTAAATAACATTCTCCAAAGACTATTACAATTTTTACTTTCCCAGTGAATTCTTCCTTTTGGTCAGAATTAAGTACAGAATATTGAGTCTCCAGATTTTTCCCTCTTGAGAAGAAAAATCATCCTAAAGACAAGTCGAGAACTTACTTCTCATCTTATTTTAGCTGCATTAGACTTCTGGAAACATCAAACTAATTCAAACCTCCCATTGCTAAAATCACCATGTCAGTGTCATCATTACATCAAGAAAGCATCATTCATAGCCTCTTTCTCACTGAGTGGTCTGTAGTATACTTTTACCACAATATCACTTGCCTCTTCCTTCTATATTTGTGTGTGTGTGGTTTTTTTTTTAGGAAGATTAGCCCTGAGCTAACATCTGCTGCCAATCCTCTTTTTGCTGAGGAAGGCTGGCCCTGAGCTAACATATGTGCCCCTCTTCCCCTACTTTATATGTGGGCTGCCTGCCTCAGCGTGGCTTACCAAGCGGTGCCATGTCTGCACCCGGGATCCAAACTGGCAAAACCCGGCCCACCCAAGCAGAACGTGCGCACTTAACTGCTGCGCCATCGGGCCGGCTCATTCTATATTTATTTTAATTTTCATATGAATGTTGTTTCCAATCTCTTCTCAGAGAGGTGAATTTCCATAGAATATTTCCCACATTTTAGCAAGGATGGTTACTAAACAGTTGAGCTTTCCTCCATATGAGATACAGAACTCAAAATAAACATACAGGAATTTCTACAGGGTTTTAACTTCCTTGGGTGCTACAAATGGCCTATTTTGTACTTTGCCATTATTTTAGGTAAAAGCACTGTATATAGAGAGCAAAGACGTTGATAAGTAATTACAAAAATCATAGTAGAGTCAATTCTCAGTGAAACTTACACTGGACCCCATATTTTCATTTTAGTTAGTAGTGTCAACCTCTTCCCTCATTAAACCATTCTCAGGAACTACTAACAAGTTAACCTACGTTAGGGGCATTGAGAAGCTTATTGCCCAGTGTGGGGATTATCTCTGAACCCTTCTAGATTACTTATAATTATTATAACATGCTTATAATTCCACATGTTAACCCCTAAACAGAATTCCTGGTTCACCCTATCTCCCAACATGGGATAAATACAGGGTAATAAAAAAATGCCATTTGAATGAGTCCATTTTACTACTTCTAGCAGGCCTGTTAGGAGAATAAAATAGCTAAGGTTAGATTTGTATATTATAGATCCAATACTATTAATATAAATATGCCTAAAATGAGAGAAATTTCTATGAATCATTTGAGTCTATATCCTAAGGAGAATTTTATACAATACAGTTCTAGTTCAACTCAATAATTTGGATAAGTTACCTGTAGTTGTTCGCATTTAGATTTATGCTGCATGACAAATTTGTGATGTGTGGTTAGTTTCATTTTAAAGAGCGTCATTTTAACAGACGGCTCTGTTTGGCAGAGCTAATTCCATGTCCTAACCCAGGTGCTTGGCACAGTCATAGTCCACGCAGTTGTATAGATAAGAGCCTAGAAAGGCCTTTGATGCCTATGTCTCCTGTACCTCCCGTAAGTAATCAGCAATGAAGGCTGGCTGATCATTCTTCCTTCATATCTCTCAATCCATCCCCACTGCCTCCAATCTTGGTACGGTCCTTCACCATCTATCACCCATATTAATGTAGCAGGTTTCTGACTAATCTCTTTGCCTCAGGAGTTATTCCTCTCCATTTTACTTTCCCATGGTCTTTCTGAAAAAATCATTTCAAAACACCGTCTGATTATGTCTCTCCTATTTCTAAACTCTCAATAGCTTGACCTTGTCTTCCAGATAAAATCTCAGCTGGCCCTTGCGCACATCTCTAGTTTCATTGCTTGTTGTTCCCCTACACCGAACCTTATGTTCCAGTCCTACCCTGAACTCACCATATTTTCTTTCACTTCATAGCCTTTCCTCCTCACCTCTCTTTCCCTTTTTGGTTTCTCCTCCATAACATTCCCTTGTGTCCCCTCACTGTCTGGCTAATTACTGTTTATCCGTTAAGACCCAAGTTAGCCGCCACCTTCCCCAGAAAGTCTTCCCTGATATTTACATTCCCCTTTAAAGCATATACTTCATATATTCCCACAGCATGTTGTGCTTACCCTATAGCTGCCAAATCACAGTTTAGCGTAATTACTTTCATGCCTGTCTCTTCCATGACTTACAAACCCCTTGAAGGCAGAGGCTGGGTCTTCTTTATTCATGTCCCGAAGGCCTATACATAGCTGGTACTGTGTTATTTGTTAAACTGAGTTGATCCACAAATATCTACTGAACGAATGACCATCTTCTCTGATAGCCCCATAAGATAGTACTTCACTGATCTAGTCTAATTTCTATTGGATAAATTCAACAGAACACGTGATTTATGATTCCTGTCTATGCCTGTAACCATTGTGAGTCTCCAGCTGACTGACCATGTGTCTCTGTCTCCTCAGTAGGGGGTGCCTCCTGGAGAAGACGGATGGACACTGAAGCAGCTGGCAAAGCTGGGGAACACAACAGGCCAAGTCAGAGGTCACAGGCAAAAAGAGAGGAAAGCCAAATTTACTTTTGTAAATAATACCACTTGCAGCACTTCCTCATTCTCTAAAACTGAAATAACTCATAAAACACAAAATTACAAAAAAATTCCCTAATTTAGAGAGTGAAAATTGCAATTGCAGTGTTCATCTGAGAGTTGCTTTATGTAAACATAAAGACACGTAAATAATGTTCCCTCTGCACATCCTACCACAGTCTGCTTTCAAACATGCTTTAAACTTAATGAAGCAATTTGGATATTTCAAGTTTGTGAAAATATCATTATACCTCTTTTTACTAGGTAAGGAAACAACTTACATGATAAGGGAGATAAGTAAAGGACTTTTGACTCCAGAAAGTAGAAAGCATGTCCAAGAACCACCAAAACAGATTTTTAGAAGGAAATAAATAAAGCTCTTCAGATGAATGATTGGTAAAATCTCATATGAGAAAGTGGAAATCATAAAGTGGACAGACGAATCATGTACAATGAGGGGTGCTGAAAGAAGGTAAAGCACAGAATATGAGAAGGAACAAGTCAGAGAAGCAGAGTAAAATTTCTTCTTAGTTTAATGAAAATTAATGTGGCTCCAAGATCAATATCCCAGCTCTGTCACTGGCTAAGCATAGTTCATACTTTTTTGCTTCAGTTTTTCCATCTGCAAAATGGGAATAAAGATGCTAGCTTTCTCATTAGCTCAGAATGTGCCTGTGGGGATTACCAATCTGTAGTGCTAGAGAGTTTCTGCTGGGGACACAACAGGAAGTCAAAGGGAAAGCGACAAAAACAAAAATGGACAGAATAACTTAACTTCATAGCTTCCTTAGTACCTGTGGACTGCTCATTCCAATGAAGTGAGGTGGGATGCCCAATGAAGCTCAGAAGGTGATGTGAACTCATTTGAGATGAGCTGTGATAAGCAGGCCTGACTACGGGCGCCATCAGCTCAGCAAACACTAATGATGAACAGAGTGCAGACTGCCACTGGTGATAAAGAGCCAGCTAAACACTCTATTAGCTTTTCATTTTGTGAATTAATGTCCTTCATAGCATGTATACACTAACCAGTAATGAATTGTCTCCCCAGAACTGCCTGGGGTACTCCTCTCTGCTCTGCAAGAGGGCATACATTTCACATGGAAATTAGCACTTTTAAGGAGGCAATCATTCCTTTAAAAGAAGTTTGTTTTCAATTAGTTTCTGCAAACATCCTTTCTTAAGAAAATCTGCCCTTTCTTTCTATCTTGTAAAAATTTTTTTTAAAAAGGGCAAAACAATCCCCATAAGATTTTATAGACAGATAGATAGATTGGATTTATGTAAGAGCCCAGATATGAGCTGGGAATATTTTTAAAAATCCCAACCACTCTGAAGCCCTGTTGGTCTTCTACAACAATAAAGAGGAATCAATCTCTTACTAGTCAAGTCTTGCACATTAACCCTGAGGATTGGGTTTTCTCCAGTTGCCAAGGTCCTCTAAACCTTATCTACCCCTTCAGAATTAGAAAGTCAGGCCTGGGCCTCTGAGGCACACAGATGTATTTCATTTCTCTGGGGTTTATAACCATGATAGCTCACACAGGACTGTACAGTCAGCGCTGAGGTTCTCTTTTCAGTCTCTAACCAGCCTCTCCGTGGTTCTTCATCTATAAGACATTTAAGGAAGATGGGTCTGGGCAAGGACGCTCAGAAACCGGAGTCTTCTGCTGGTGCTTGTGTGCTTTCTGGTTGACAGTTTTGAACCAGTGAGGCATATACTGATAAAACTAGGTTTAAAAGGCTGAGAGAAAAATATGGCTATTTCTTCAACTTAGCTGGCTTTCTTTTTTAATATAAAAAGTTAATATCTGGGAGATTGTATTGTATTCTGACAAAGAACCAGATGAGGAGCCAGAAGGTCTGAGTTCTATGATTGGCTCTTTTGCTGATTTTTCTAAGAGAGTTTTGGATTTATTTTCTTCCCCAAAGATTTATATACTGCTTATTTTCCTAAGAACTTGAAGTTGTTTCTCATATATTACCTTATATTAGCCTTGCAGATTTTAATTAAAAAGATTTCACACGGGCATACATACATAATAAAAACAATCTCATAAAATATATAAGATACATTACTATTTCTTAACATTCATCCCTTCAAGTCAAGCTGCTCCTTTCTTCTTTTCCCTATAATCTTCAATATTTTAACTGTGTTAAAAATAAAATTAAAACCTCTGTGTTAATTTAACCATGTATCTGCATTCATGTCTTGTGTAGATAACAGCCCCACGAGGCTATAAGGCCCCAAATGGCCTGGACCACATATCTTTTGCTCACTATCGAATCCCCAGGCTTAACTCAGTCCTGGGCACCAAGCAGCCTAAACGGCTGAAGTCACAGAATGAATGAAGGAATAATATCCTTTTGTGCTCGGTGTCAATTCCACCCTTCTTTCTCTTCATGGAAGTTCTCATCTCTTCTTTTTTTGACACTTTAATATCACGGATTCCTCTCTAATAATTTACATGTAAAATCAGTCTTTTCCCCAAATCCTTGACACTGCAGTTATCCCATGGTTTGGTGCCCACAACATCTACTATTTGTCACTTTCCTTTTACTTCTTGTCTTACTTGTCAGAAACACTCCTGAGCGCTGGCATTTCTTTGCCCCTGGACTGTCTCTAATCTAAAGAGAAGTTCCTAAGAGTTCAAAATTCCTGTGTTCCAGTGTGGAAAATATTTTGTAGTTTATTATGTCACAATAGTACTTAAATGAGTTTGATGGTTTTCTTATCGGTCAATTAGCATTTATTAAACACTTAGAGTACATGCTAAAATGTGCTCTGATACTAAAAGGCATTCACAGAGATTTTCTTTGTTTGTTTTTTAATTTCTGAGCCTTTCAAAGATCTGAGCCCTTTAAATACGGGAGCGAAAAAATGGGAGCCCCATGACAACACTTCTGTGCCATCTGAAGTAGGGAACCAAGACGAGGCCCAAGTGAAGGGAGTGATTAGCCGGGGGCCACCTGGTGAAGGAGAGGAACCAGGAGAAGTAGCCACAGGCTGCTGTTCTCCCTCCCATGGGAATCATCTTGTTTTCATAATTCCTGCCACCCTAGTATCTCACAGCCATCCCTACATGTACAGCATGTGAAAACATATTGAAATCCTCTTTGGATCACAATACATCTGTTCTAAGAGACTGAATGAGAGATGCCAGGGGAACATTAACTCAGAATTTCCTAACTCGAGTGCAATTAAAATCTCAGCCACAGTGCGAAATTAATGTAGCCCTTTGCATTTTAAATACATATTTTAATTAAATGACACCCATCTGTAGAATATGAGACTGCATTTTTATTGAGGATTTCAAATGATATAATCTGTTCCTATGAAGCGTAAATGGCTTGGTTCATGTTTCCAGAAACCTCAAAAGAATTATATAGATCTGGCATAAGCACATGTGGTGACACTCAATTTTGCTTAAATTTAAATCTGTTTAACTTGCATGATGAGTGTTGTTTGTGTGAGAAGATTTGGATTGTGTATAAAAGTGGCAGGAAATAAGAGCACAGCCCTTTAAACGTCTTGGGTCATGTCTCCGGAGAGGCTGTCTGAGGGAATGACAGGGTCAAGGGTAGTGCATCTCTTCTTCCCCGGCTACAGCTGTGTAGTCACAGTCAGTTTTAACTCATTTAACCTAATGAAAAGCTTCATCTAAGGTAAACGACATGTTAATGATCTTAACTACTAAAATACAGACAGGACAGCTACTTGGGAGATGCACAATTAATTTTGACAGAAATGATTTGGGGTAGGTGTAAAGCTTCTCAGGAAATTGAACAATACTAACAATAAGTAGAGAGCAAATGCATCCTTTTCTCTTTAGAGCTGTTCATGAGTATCTGCTCGATGTGGTTTTTTCCAACTGTATTTTCTTCTTTCTTGAATGTTCTTCAAGAAGAGGAGCCCTAGAGGAGGCAGGAGATAACCCGGGTTCTGGACCTGGTTGTGGCACCATGTTGATGTGTGACCTCAGGAGAGTCAGATATTTGGCTCTCAGTTTTCCTGTCTATAAATTGTGAGAAGATAGCAAAGTGGTGTTGCGATTAAGAATGTGGGCACTCCAGTCCGGCTGCACAGATTTAAATCCTGCCTTCACCACTCTCTTTAACCTCTCTCGGCCTCAGCTTCCTCCTCTAAGGAGTGAGGATAACCCCTCCCTGCCTCATAGGCCGCTGCAAGGACTAGACAAAATATCACAGCAGAGATGTTAGACCAAGGCCTGCCTCATACTTGGTTGGTGTTTAATAAGTGTCAGCTATTGTTGCAGAAGAAAGAGGTCTGGGAGTTACACTGTTCTGGGTTCCAGTCCTGGCTTTGTCATTTACTGCCTGTATGATTTTAGAGAAGTTAATCTTTTGAACCCTATTTTTGTCACCTGAAAAACAGAGATAATAATGCTTACCGTATTAGTTTCTTATTGCTGCTGTAACAAATTACTACAAATGCAGTAGTTTAGAATAACACAAATTTAATATCTTATAGCCCTGGAAATTAGAAATCTGACACAGGTCTCATTGGGCTAAAATTTAGGTGACAGAGGCTCTAGGGGTAAATCCATTTTCTTGCCTTTGCTAGCTTCTAGAGGCTGCCCACATTCTTTGGCTTGTGGCCTCTTCCTCCATCTTTAAAGCCAGCAATGAGGATCAAGTCTTTCTCACACTGCAGCACTCTGACCTATTCACCTATCTCCGTCTTCCACTTTTAAGGATCCTCGTAATTACATTGGGCACACCTGGATTATCCAGGATAATTTCTCTACCCTAAGGTGAACTAATTAGTGACATCAATTCCATCCACAACCTTAATTCCCCTTTGCTGACCATATTCACAAGTTTTGGGAAAAAAGACATCGATACCTTTAGGTATCACCTACCACACTTACCCTCACTGTATTATGAAAATTAGAAATACTATCCTAAAATTCCCAGTATAGTGTCTTGTGCATAATAAAAGCTCAGTAAATGGCAGTGTTCATTGTTGTAGCTGAGTAGTGACTAAGATCCTGTCAATCTTGGAAGCTCTGTGATCCTAGAATCATACAGCTAAATGTTTTGCTAATAGTTTTATGTTTTGATCATAAAAAAGCAAGTTCTAAGTTCTGATCATATATCTACAAAGATTTGTCTGTTAATAGGCAGACTATTGTAACAGTCTAATATCTGGTTCTCTGGTTAATCTGCTGGTAGCAATCTGAGGCAAGTTAAATCTTCTAGCATGATTATTATACTCCTAGGGGGATTTGCCTCAAAAACTGAGTCAAACAGCTTGTGGAAATATCTTAACAAGAGCAAATTGTTTATATTACTGCTTATGGAGGTATAATGTTACATCTCTAAATATTAAACATACTTGAATTATTTTACCAATTTTTCTCCTGTGTATTTATTTACGCATGAATGCACACATAATGTAAGGGCTTAAAAAATTTCATTATACCTAAAAAAGAAAAAAAGCTAAGTCAAATTATCAGGGTTCAATTGTTTCTCATGTAAGTATTGCTGATAAACAGAAGCCTGTTCCATCCACTCTGCGTTAGGCATCCTCCTCTGAGAAGACATGCCCTACTGGTTTGATCTAATAGTCCTTAGGAAACCAGAAAACACCTTGGTCAAGCCAGTGTGTCCATGATCTAGGCAGAAGGCAGAAGAAGGCACCTGGGATCGTATTAAATTCTGGATAGTAGAGCTTTTATCATCTCACTCAAATCCAGGCAAATAAATTATTCTGGTAAGATTTGGGTTTGGTGGTCAGTACCAGGAATGCGGTCAGATCATATAGTTACTCTTGTCATCAGTTTCACAGGAGAAATTGTGAAAGCCCAGATTCCAACTGCCATTTGGAAGGTCCATTTGTCTCTAGTTTCTAGATCTCAGGAAGACTGACTGGAACTTTGTGGACAACAGGCTCTTCCTTGATTGAGTCTACTAACATGTTTTCATATATAGGGTAAATTATTCATTAGAATTGACTAAAAACTTAAAAGTGAGCACCCAGTGAGGACTTTTGCTACTGTAATCACTTTTTAGTTCAGTCTTTATTTTAATCAAAGCTAGATATGCACACAGACTAAGGAGTTGAGTAGTTTTTATAAGCTTTTTCACTAGGCCACTTTCAACTTTCAGCTAATTTCTTGGGTTCTTCTCCCTGTATAGTTAAAGAAATTGCTACTTTGCTGCTTCTTGATTTTTCAGTTTTAGGTGTTTATTTGTTGCCTCCCACTATGAAAGATGAGGCTTTAACTCCCTCTGCATATGCACACTCTTCCCATCACTCTCTCACTACAGTGGTCTCATAACTTTGGTTGGATCAATATTTCGTGTTTATGTCATTATGACTAGATAAATGCTACTGACATCTAAGGCCATGTAGGATTCCACATTTTCCCCCTGCAAGACAGGTTTGTTATCTCTGGTGCTAATAACAGCCTTGTTATTTGTTTCCTTAGTTTTTTACGTACTTAGAGATCATTCAACTCCAAACAGTTCCCTGATTGAACAATTCTCCTCTCAATGAATCCAAACACACTGAATCTTCCTGAACAAACCTCTCCTAAGACCTTCTCAATCGCTCCTTTCTGGGCTAGTTATTGCCTATGCCTGTTGCAGAGCTGCCATCTTGGTAGCTCCTGTCATCATCATTTTGGGGTTCTTTCTCTGAGTCAGAATCTCCATTTCTTGTATACCATGCCTTCCTATTTTTATGTAAACTCTTTCAGTTTGGTAGATTCTGAGGACAACTGCATGGAAAGTAAGTGTTTTGAGACCCTGTCTATCTGAAAATTTCTTTATTCTTTCCTCACACTGGATTGGTGGTATGGTCAGGTATGTAACTCTGGTTGGAAATAATCTTTCTTAGTAGAAAATACCTTTCTAAAAGGTATTTTTCTATTGTCTTCTAGCTTCCCTTGTTACTTTTGAGGAGTCATTGCTTTACTGTTTCTTGATTCTTTCTATAAATTTTTTTTTCTTGGATAATTGTAAGATTTTTTTTTTATTCTGAGGGTTTTACAATTTTGTGCTGATAGCCTTGGGAATCTAGGTCTATTTTCATCCACTATGCTTGGCACTCTGGGCCCTTTCAATCTGAAAATTCATGTTTTTTGTTTTGGGAAGTTTTCTTAACTTTTCTTTGATGATGCTCTCTCCTTTATTTTCCCTCTTCTTTCTCTCTGTGGCCCTCTTATTCACTTGTTGGACATACTGGACTGCTCCATAGGGTCCTTTTTATTGATTTATTTTTTTTTTTCCTATTTTCTATTTGTCTTTATGTTCTATTTTCTTGGATATTTCTTCAACTCTATCTACTAACCTTTCTTCTGAGATTTTTATTTTCATTTTATTATTTTTTATTCCCAGGAGTTCTTTTTTGTTCTCTGAATGTTCTTTTCATATAGTATACTATTCATGGATGTCATATCTTCTCTTATTCTAGAGATATTATGTATAGTTTTTTTTTAAGCGTTTTTTCCTAGATAGTCCTTGTTTTCTCTAAGTTACTTTTTCTGTTTATTTTGGTCTCTGTTTCATATTATATGGTCTCCTCAAATGTCACTGTATTTGGCTGTCTGCTCATATTTAAGTGGGGCTGACTGAAGTTTTGTTTCTGTGGGGATGGACCTTATGGACTGTGGTCATCATTGTCGGTGATCTGGTTTGTTTCACTGGGGAACCACTGATGTCAGTATCTTTTATTTTTGTTTCTCCTTTCTCGTGGGTTGATCAGATTCCCCAGAGACGACTTACCAGTCTCTTGTCTTAACATATATACCTGGCAGCCAGCCAATCAAGTAAAGAAGGGAAGACTCAGTAGTCATTAATGTGAATTTTGAATTATTTGCCCTAATTTCAGGATGGTAGTCCTATACTCAACTATGACTTATGTCCCACAATCCAAAAAATCTCTATTTTACCATTTTTAGAGAATAAACCTCCAGTGCTCTGTTGTGATTTTGATAAGATCAGTGGCACAGCTATGCGAAGTAGGGAGAAAATTCGAGGGTAAATGTTTCATAAACAAAGTTTAAACAAATCTTCCTGGTTTTAGCCCCATCTTCATTCCCTGTTTCAGAGGTAATTAGCTGGGCCATTTTTTTTCCCTAATATAAGTTGGATAACTTCTTGGTGTTCCCACTATTGGTTCAGAAATTAGCTTTCTTGGATTTTCTCTTCTCTTGTTCTCTTTGTGCCCATGTACTTAAATCTTAAAAAATCCTTTTTGTTTTGCTTCAGTGCAGTTAATGGAGGAAGCATAGATAAATGTGACTGTTCATCCATCATATTTTTTACAATAATTATTTAAGGTTCATATTAAGTGCCAAATTGTTTTTCCTTATTAACTTTATGGTTCTATTACCATGTGGTTGGACCTGGGATGTATTTTACTCAAAATGGTATTCCTGTACTTCCCCCAATCTATTGATCTATCAGTTCACTGAATGTCCCTCCTAAGCTCTATGCCAGTCTCTTTCTTGGTAAATTGCACGTCTGGGTGTATCACAGCAATATTCTGTGTAAGTAATAGGCAGGTTTCAGGTATCACAATCGATCACTGCTATCCCACCTACCTCAACGTCTTGGGAAGAAATCTGCGAGGAACAACATAAAGATGGAGTTGGCAGCTTTTACTGATTTTTCACAGCCTCTAACTCTGTGGACATGACCAACTCATAGCTAATTCTATGAACCAAGTTCAGCACTAACCTCCAGTTACTGGCATAAACTTTAAAAGGGGATCTGATTAAAGTAGAAGGTGGAAAGCCTAGAGCAATGTCTGCTCAGGACTCCTGTAAACTGTCTGGAAACCATTGCTCTATGGCAAAAAACAAAAAACAAAAAACTGGTGTTCTAAATCAACAATTCATTAGTCTACTAGAGTAGACTAGAATCGTTTGTTGAGAAAGATTGTGACCCTGCCTATAGCTCTTCTTTTAGCCCAACTCCAGACAGGTTTTCTTAATTGGCTCTAAAAATGTTTACCGGACCTATGCCACAATATTGCCCTAGTGAGAGAAGTTGTTCTTGTTTATATTATAGCATTGGTTATGGTCCACATCAATTTATTTTAGGTGTAATCTCATAGTAAGTAAATGTGAGAGATCAAAACTAGGAGAGCTATTGAGATTTGCAGAGGTATTAGGTGGGGAGAGAAAGCTCTGAGACTACAGCTCAGGGGGCTGTGTTCTTGAAGTCATTCATACAGAAATATATATTTCCACACTGGAATAATATTGTTAATGGAGGTTAAGGTTGATTAGTTTCTCCATTTATTTGCTAATTGATACAATCCACATATTTCCATGTACTAGGTATCGTATTAATTGGTAGTATAAAGAGAAAAGAGATGACGTCTATACTTTCAAGGTGCTTAAATTCTGATTGAAAAGGCAGATATAGAAATAGATAAATGGCTTAAAAGACTACGTAAAATGCTGGAGCTAGTTCTTGTGTGTTATGAGAGCTCAGAGAAGGGTTATTTAATTCAGTCTGAGAGGGCCCAAAAAAGTTTCTTGAAGTGGTGATGCTGAAGCTGAATTTTAAAGGAGGAACAGAAATGAACCAGGTGAAGGAGAATGGGAAAAGGTAGGAGAAAGAGCATTAAACACAGCTTGAATACAGGCAAAGAGGTGAGAAATGGCGTGGCAAAGCAGGGGAACTAAGGGCAGCTCAGTGCCCATAAAACCAGAGATCTAGACTGTGAAGAACCTTCTGTGTCATTAGGATCTTGGACACCACCCAGAAATGATGAGAAGCCACTGTAGCAAGTTCTCTGCTCACATTTGCATTTAGATAGATTACTTTGGTATGGTGGTTGTAGCACAGGAGGATAAGGAGAATGGAAGCAGGCCAGTAGGAGGCTACTGAGATAATTCAGGTGAGAAACAATGAAGGTGTAAAGTAGGACAGTGACAGTTGGAAAGAAGAAGAAATGATAGATGTAGAAATATTTAGAAAGTAAAATTAGCTGATCTTCATAGGAAATATCAGAAATAGGAATTATTATTATACCTAATTTACAGATGTACAAAATTGAGACTCAGCAATAAAAATTATGTCCTACATCCCATAACCAGAAATAACATTTCTACAGGGAAAATGCAGCCAGAGCTTCTAGCAATTAATTTTAAAAAGAACTTCTAGAACATACACATTCATTAGTCAGTGAGTGAATCTTTGTGCCAAAACAGGTACAGAAGGAAAGATTGCTTAAGGAAAGGAAAGACAAGTCAAAGAAGAAGGTCAGAAAGAACAATTTCAGTACCCAAATCCACACTTAGCAAGGGATAAAATAAGCATAGAACTAAATATACTGCTTTAAATAAAGAAGTTAGTGACCAAAATATGTGGAAATCCAAAGGTAATTGTACTGTTTAATCCTAGGAGAAATTCTTAACAGAGATAAATGGATGACTTGGGAGGAACTGTGCTTTATAAGATAATTGTTACTATCGGTGCCCGAAATGAGAGGGAGAAAAAAGGGAATGGTAGTACTGGAGAAATAAGTAAAAGGGTTGGCTCATTTATAGACACAGACTTAACCACCCAATTCAGCAAATGGAAGAAGGGTAGCAGATTTCAGGCCCTCACTGGAAGCCCTTTGTTAATTTAATTCAGTTTAATGAAACGTTTACTGAGTACCTGCTATGTTCAAGGAGTTATGCTTTGAACGATACTATTAGATTGGCCCTGTCGACATCTGTATCAACATGAAGTACTCACCTAGCCCTGAGTCGCTCACCCAGGTTGGCTGTGATTCTCCCTGGTACTTTGGCTTACAATCTAAGCCAATACAGAGCACCGACGAGGGAAAGGAGTCTTGGGAGTTTTACTGCAAGCTGAATTGTTACCTAATTCACATGACTAATTCAGTGTGGAAAGTAGAAAATTAAGTGAATTGCAACATGGGTAATTGACTCCTAATGAATTCAAGCTAAATAGCTATTTTCACTATTCTTGTTTCCCAGCCCTTCCAAGTATATTACCCGGATGCATTTCTCAACTGCTTAGATGTTTCAAATGGTTCTGCTGAAGCTAAAAGAAGCTCTGTGAAAGATGAAGCCTTTTTGTTGTTTCACGATGCATGTGAAACCATTATAAGTGATCCTAAGCAAAGGACTGGTATACAAAGGAAATCATGGAATAATCCACTATCCAAATACTGAACATAGGAAATACCATATTAGCACTTAAGAACCTTAACTTCTTAATCTAAAGACCAGAATGGCTTAAACTTCTTACACCCTTATAAGGAAAATCCTACTTTAGATTAAGTTATACTTTGCCACCAGGATTTTATTGAAGACTAAAGACTAGAGTTAACAAAAATTAAGTACTATAAAGTTATGGTAGATGCTTTAAATTAATGCATATTTATTTCTTATTTTGAAAATGTCACTATTAATGGCATTAATGAAGTGTCAGTATTTTTTTCCCCCTGAGGAAGATTAGCCCTGAGCTAACATCTGCCAATCCTCCTCTTTTATTCCGAGGAAGACTGGCCTTGAGCTAACATCCGTGCCCATCTTCTTCCACTTTATATGTGGGATGCCTACCACAGCATGGCTTGCCATGCGGTGCCATGTCTGCACCTAGGATCTGAACCAGTGAACCCTGGGCCGCTGAAGCAGAACGTGAGCACTTCACTGCTGCGCCACCAGGCCAGCCCCTAAAGTGCCAGTATTCTGTTCACCTTCCTAGGAATATTCAGGGCTACTCAGACATTTAGCAGTCTATAATTATTCTGCTTTTAAAAAGAAACAATTTATAAGAAGTCTAACTGAAAATAAAATCCACATGAACAGTGAACTCAGAGACATGTTACCAGTTAATCCCTAATGAAGAAGAGAACTCAGTTGAATGCAGACAGAATCCCTTGATGATAAAGGCCCAAGAGCTCCAGAGCTGCTACAGGTCCGTGCCTGAGTCCAAAGACCACAGAGATTTTGCAAGGCCGTTAAATATAAGTGCTCAAGGTCTGATTTCAAATGCAATACACCTAAGATCCCTTGACAGTGAATAAATGATCAAGAAGAATGGCCCAGCTATCAGAAAGGATAGGAAAAGGGAGAAAAAACTCGAGGCACACCTGGGCATTTCACATTGAGTAGCACTATGGGCAAATATTGGCAGTAAATGAAAGACTCGGGAATAAAGTATTCTCAGGAGGGCTAGGAATGAGGAAATGAGCTTTACAAAGGAGAAGAAATAGAAGGAAAAAACTATCATTTATCAAGAGATCACCATTTGCTAGGCACTATAGCAGGTGGTGGGTACACATTGGTTGACTTGATCCTCAAAGTAACCCTATGAGGGATTTATAACACAGATGACACCATTGGTGATGTTAAGTGCCTTCTTCAAGGCCAAGCCCATGCTTATTTATCTATTGAGTTATGCTTATGCTGAGGAACAGAAATAAGGCAGGAATGTAACGTTAGATGTCGGTCTTGCCTCAGTATACCAGGGATGGGACTGGGTCAAGGGAAGGAAAGTCTGGGCACAGTATTGAAGAAAAGCACCTCTCGCCACTTGTTTTCGGGAACGGGAGGTGGTGGGAGGAGTTTCTGGCCACTGGTGGTGCTTGTGGCAGCCATCTGTCTCTCAGTGACCCCTGCTCTGCTTCCTGGAGTGAGGCAGATACAGCAGCATATGTAAAACTCTTTTGTGGGGGCGTTTCTCTAGCACATTTCCAAGATTTCTGTGAAAAGCCCAAAGGCTGCTGGCTTGAGCAAATGCGTTAATTGGGTTTGTGGTACCTTTAAAAAAATTATACAATGGTGGAGTTTTCGTCACCCTCCCTCTTTTAGAAGCAGACATGACAGAAGTTCTGAATATTCCTCTCTGGGTAAAGTTTGAGCAAATATTTTTCTTCATAAAGCCAATCCTAAAGGATGGCTTTTATAATTAGCGTGCGAACAAAGACTGATGTTATTTCTGTTTTTTTTTTTTTTTTGAGGAAGATTAGCCCTGAGTTAACTGCTGCCAATCCTCCTCTTTTTGCTGAGGAAGGCTGGCCCTGAGCTAACATCCGTGCCCATCTTCCTCTACTTTATATGTGGGACACCTACCACAGCATGGCTTGACAAGCAGTGCCACGTCTGCACCCTGGATCCGAACCGGTGAACCCCGGGCTGCTGAAGTGGAAGGTGTGAACTTAACTGCTGCACCACCAGGCCAGCCCATGTTATTTCTGTTTTGATGCTCACAATAGTCCATAAATCTTAAAATGAATATTTAGGTGAGAATTTCTCTCTACACAATCTTTCTCAGTATCTTGATATCACAATTTAAAGATTGTACTACAAAAGGTCAAAATCTTGTTATCACAGTTCTTGAGTGAAATTCTCTATTTTCCAAAAAATCATGCAAAAAACTCTCTTGGAGATAATGGACAGGTCCTCAGTAGGCCCAAGGAGAGAGTTTCCAATCTTTACGAAAGAGGATATGTGGGCGTTTCAGGCTACCTCAGCTAAATCCCCAGAGATTCTTCACTATAAAGAGAAGAG
This sequence comes from Equus quagga, assembly GCF_021613505.1. Lineage (NCBI taxonomy): Eukaryota > Metazoa > Chordata > Mammalia > Perissodactyla > Equidae > Equus > Equus quagga. Next base: position 112,485,827 of record NC_060274.1, on the reverse strand, counting down.
ACTTGGTCTTAAATGGAAAATAGCACTACTCCACGAAGGTGCCCAAGATAAAACCTGGAATAAAAGCTTAACATCTAGAGGCATGTGCTATAGATCAGGGCCAAAGTTTGGATAAAGTATACTCATCTTTTAAAAATAATTCACTTGGAACCATAGCTAGTTGAACTTTTTCAGACTTAAAATGTTAAGATTCTCAATAATGAGCTATAAATAGAAAGAGATATTATTTGAACTGGCATTTCTCCCTTAGGTGTTAGGCTAATGACTTTATCATTTTCCTTTCAGGAAGTTTCTCATATAAAGACAATCTTGATATACAGAGATCCACTTACATAGCTTATCACCATCTTTATTGAGTTCTATAATATTATCATTCCAATAATACCTTGTCTTGTCTGCTAACAACATTAGGCTTCATAATACCTCATCTTTGCCATACACTGTGTGTTTTAGAAGAATGACATTCCAAAGAGATATAGAATACACAAATATTGGAAAATAAAAAGAATGAAAAAGAAAAGAGGAAAACCCAATTGCAATTAAAATGCAATAGCCCTCCTCTGCACGTCCCAATGCTAGTTAATACAGACATTTCCAATAACTTTAATCTTTAAGTGGTGATTGTTGAAAAAAAGAAATCAAGTTTGCGTTTCTTAAAAGACAAGAGGGAAGAAAATGACTTGTCATATCTGACTGGTTTGGAAATATAAAATCCAATTCTGAAGAAGGAGAGATAAGAAAAGTGCTGTGGAAGTGCCATCAGCTTAGCAAACACTAAATAATGAACAATGCAGAGACTGTCCAGCATGATAAAATACTCTATTAGAGGGACTGTTTTTAAATGAGTGATAATTGTGGCACATCCACAGTGAAAGGTTATTGAATTTTTATCTGTAGCCGGAAGCTTTTGACAGACTTGCTGAAAAGTCACCTACAAATAGTGCCTTCTTTAGATGAATTTGACCAAAGGAGTTTTCCAGCATGTAACATCTTTCTGACATTTACAGGATTTTTGCTTCCTTGAAGAATCTGATTGGATATTCTTGGTTTCTAGAAAGACACTGAGGTTTTTCATCAGTCCTATAGAGAAGTCCTAATTATTCTTCCTTTCATAAAAATTGGATTAAATTGTTAGTTAAGAACTCCAGCCAAATTGACCTAGGATTCAATGGCCAGAGCTCAAAGATGTTAGTGCGTAGAATTAACTGCTATTAATAAACAACACTGCCCCTTAGAGACCGACGCCTGATATATCCCTGTAACTCATATGAAGAAGGAGGTCTTTTACACTTTTATTGTATAATTGATAATACTGGATAAAAATTACAGTATTGAATTTAGGATAATAAAGTTTAAAAAAACTTTTTCCTAAATACATGACTACAAAATTTGGTTCCAAAATAGACCCTTGGCAGGAGTACAGCTTTTATGCTTCAGCTTCTTAAGAGTGGGGGAAATGTCAAGATCACTCACCCTCACTCCCCCTTTTAAAGTGCATTTAATGCCATTCATACCAGGGACTGCATCGCATTCATCTTGCTACTGTAATTTGGGGAGACAGTGGAAGAACAGCATTACCTCTGTTGGGAAACAGAGGCACGCAGGTTTGGTGTTCTGAGGCACACTAGTAACAGGTGATTATGTTGTTTTACTAGACACTGTGCTCTGCACTCCGAGAAAAGTCAAGTTTAGTCTAGATTTTGTTACTGTCTCATTTTGACCTTGGGCAAATGGCCGGACTTCTGTGTTTCATGATCTTGCTTTGTAAAACTGAGAGAATAAAGGCTGGTCTGTCAACGACAGCTTGAGGCAGGGATAAGGGATTAAGAACTAATCATTATAAAGGTCCTTGAGAGTATGAAACGCAATCTAAATGTTGAGTGTCATTACTGTCATCATGGCCTCCTTTGGGATCGTTACATACACACACATTCGCACATCTCGCCCCTTTGCTATACTTTCCGAGGGCTGGCGGTCTGGAAAGGGTCTTTACGCACTATTGATTAATAAATAAGCTGCCTGAAAAGCAGATCTAGTTTACATTTAGAACACTTTTCTACATTCAGTCCCACAGTGATGGAGATTTCTTCCACTGAATCTAGGTCAGCCCTCTATCCTCTGTTTTCCCCGTCAGGATTCGTCTCTTCTGTCCACTGCATTTTGTAGCATACCTAAACTGAGTTTCAAGAGTGAAGAAACCAAAAGACACACTCTTTTTCTAGTGAAGAGTTCATTAAGTCATGGCTTCACATTGGTTGGTGGGCTTATCTCAAGTTTAAAAGCACCTATCTGAGGGCTTCTCTAGATAAGAGCTTAGATTTAATAGTACAATCAATGCCTGCAAGTACAGTCTTTCACTTGCTTCTCATTATAAGAGGCTTTTCTGTTGGGTAGCCAAACCAGTCCCCTTAGATGACTTGCTCAAGGCCTGCTGCCCTCGTAGCCACTCCTCCCACTACTGCGTGGGGTGTTGGCTCTGGGCTCGGGTAATTCTGCATTTCCACCATCTCTTCAGTCTGGCTCTGCAATTTCAGCGTGCCATTTTAGAGACTTTCTTTTCAACTTCTTCTGCCTCTCCCTTTCCCAGACATTTCCATTTCTTATTTCTTCTTCCTGGTTCCATTTTATAGTTCTGTTTGAAGATACAATCATTCAGCTGGAAGCTCCCAGTCACCACACTTAAGCATCCATGATATTATCATATTTTAATAAAATATTTCCCTTATGGATACAAATGTTGGCATTTTCAAAGAAAACAGCCACATAAATCTTTATGAGGAGATACTTAGAACTCCATAATTACACTGAAATGCCTACAGCACTAGCCTTCTGTAGCTTCGCAATTGATAATCACCTCCTCGCCGAGGGAGGTAGGGCACAACTTTCTAATCAGTACTCAACACGGGACAATGAACTCTACAGTGACCAGCTGACTGATAAGAAGTGAATTGCATTTGGTTCTGGCATGTTTTCCAGTAATAGTTAAGCCCTCTTTTCATAGTTTTGAAGAACAAAAAGGTATCCTTTTGAGATCTGACTTTGGCTTCTCAGACACTTGTAGGGCACTTGTAGACAGTGGCAACTTTCAGAGGCAGGTCCATTTTCAGACCCATTCCCATGACCTCAGAGACATTTAGGAACTCTGGTGGAGTGACAGCCATGATTTACTACAAATGATTCAGGAGCACAGATGGTGATAGAGTTTTAAAAGCAACCACAGGACTTGGGATAAAAGAGAAGAGAGAAACCCGAATGGGTAGGAGGAAGGTGAGGACCCAGTCCTAGGGGAGGAGAGCACTGAGTGAGAGCTCCAGTGATAAGAACCCCAGGAACCCCATACTGAGTCCCACCACGTATCACACACTGCTAAGAACTCCAAGTTCATCACCTCATTTAATGGTTACAGCAACCCAATGAGTATGAATCATTATTTCTACTTAACAGGTAAGGAGACCTGTTTAGCTCAAAAAGGCTGAATAATTTCCCTATGGTGATACAATAACTTGCTTGATTTGTCCCCAAGTGTGCCTGACTTCAGAGTCAGATATGTGCTATACACCTCCTAGCCTAAAGAAGAAGCAACGGAAAGATTCTATGAATTAAAAGAAAAACACAGATGTTTAGGAAGAGGCAAAACGACCATGATTTAGGAGCCAGGTGAGGGTACTCAATGAGAGGAAAGGGAAAAAAATAGAGTAGAAATGTTGAAAAAGGGGACTAACCCCTGTGTATCAGTATTTAAAATGCACTAAAAACAAAGGAACAAGGGAACCCCATGGGTCAGCCTGAAGCTTGGATGATACGTAATAGTAATAGTGCATAGTACATTAATGTGGAGAAGCAGCTAGAGGGGTCTGGATGTTTTTCCTTATAAAATGAGAGAATTACCAGCATCTCCATTGTTAGTAACAATAAGGGTTTCAAAAGAGTCCTAAGAACAATCAGGTGAACACCCTGAGCACAGGGACTTTCCATACAATTCTTTCTTCATGAAGATAAATTTCAATCAGTTTGTAAATAATGAGTGCAATTAACACCGAAAATGAACACAAGTGAATCATCATAAAATTATTATTTAGAGTTTTTACTCCTACAAAACTTGATTAAGTTGTCAAATTGGGTACAACATAGAAATACATTTGGACATTTTAAAAAGTGATAAAGGCTCAAAAGTACAGGTAGTCTCAATTAGATAAGATCAAAACAAATTCAGAGTTGGACCGTGGGCGGGAAACTCACAAACAAGATATGCTACCAATGGTAATTCAATTTTCTCAGTAAACAGCATGATCATGAAATTAGTGAATGACAATGAATTTGGAAGCTATCACCAACAGAGGAAGGAGAACAATAAGAATGAAGCCACGGAATGAGAGGCAGCTTAAGAAAATGACAACTAATAAGACCAGAAAATGATTACGGCATAGAGAGCCTACTCTCAGAAAGATGATTAGACAAACTAAATATGTAGTTAGGCTAAGCAATGCCTGAGGAGGAGCTGTCTGATAACAGTCTACAAATATTTGAAACTTGTAAATACCGAAGCAGGAGAGGAATTACCACGCACTGAGTTTTAATTAAAAATAATCAGATGAAATTATGACAGGGAAAATTCTGGCTTAATGGTTTGACAAAAGCAAAGCTGAAACAGGACAATGTCCCATGAGATCTTGGCTAGGGATATTTTTATTCTCATTTGCGTCAAGGCAGAGAAATAAACAGCAGAGGGGGTCTGCATTTTATCTTTCATTTACCATTAAGGTGGAAAAAGCCCATAATAGGGAGCTCTAGCATGGGAGAATTCATATTCCACCTTCCAGAAAATGTTAAATCATAGTAGGAAATGCATAAAGGCCTCCTAGTATGCCACAGAGCCATGGACGTGGGGGAGGTACAGACGCCTGGGCCTTTTCCGTCTTTATTTCAATGATATAATTAACTTGTAAACACTTCCACGTTCATTTAATTGGTTTGGCAATCACAGCCTTTTGTGTTAAGAGAGACACTGATTCCTTGTGCCCTTCTCATTCAGCTGTCTTGGAAAGGGTAAATGGAATGTTATTATTTTTAATCAGATCTGGGGGACAGTTTGGCTAACTAAAAAACTGTTAAGCAGAAGTGGGTCATTGTCTTGAATCTGGCACAGACATGAAGTGCCACATCTCTGTGTCTGGTGTTCTTGTCCATAAAATGGTAAGTCATGTTAATCCCAAGCCTTTGAGAACAGAAGAACTGGCAAAATAACCACAAAGCATTTCCCAAATAGAAAGAGCTACAGAAATTAAAGAAGAAATTTTGAGGGGCCCTAAATCAGTGGTCCTCAATCTTGGCTATTTGTCGAAACCCCTGAGGAGATGCTAAGAAGGACAGTAGTCTGAGCATCTCCCCCAGAGAGTCTGACCAAAGCTCAATAGGTAGGTGATACTAACATAAGCCAAGCTTGAGAACCATTCCTTTAGAACAGTGGCTCTCAACCTTGGATTTGATTGGTTTGGAGATGCCCAGGACACATCTGCAAACAATTTAATGGAAATCTTTGGGAGTGGGGCCTAACATCAGTATTTTTTTCCAGCAGCAGTATTTTTAAAGCTCCTCAACTGACTACAGCTGATGTGCAGCCAAGTTTGAGAATGACTACTCCAAAAGGACGTTTCTCAGGAAGCAAGTTTCACTTGTAAACAGGTTTTGAGTCAACATCGCACATTAGATCCTAATGAAAATGGATTAAAATAACTTTATTTTTAGTAAAGAAAATTCAGATAACTCTTTTAATCTCAGCATGGCTGTGTCTGAAATTAACATGGTTGTGTACATTTATTAAGGACTGTTTAACATATGTGGCCATGAACAAGTAGCTACAGGACCTAATGAAGTGGCTCAGGGTAGAAAAACAGCTCCTCCCACACAGAGCCTTTCAAACCCACAATATTATAATCCATATCAACTGCATAATTGTTTAAGGTGCACAACTATTTTTTTTAAGCATCTATTCAACTTGTCCAAACATCAGGCATTCATCATGTTAAAAAACAGTCACTTAGAAATATAAACAGACAAAAGCAACTTGTGGTGGAAAAGCGGAGGGTTGATCTAGAATTCAGAAACAACTGTCTAGTGAGGACTACATGAATTGGAGGCAGAAAAATCAATCCCAGAATGCGATCAGTGATAAGTCATGTTGATAGGAGTTATCCTTGATACAATGTGATAAGAATGGAACTTTATCTCTGTGGTTTTCCTTCCCCAAACCAATAAGCCCAGTCTAATCATAAAAAGACATCAGACAAACCCATATTGAAGGACATTCTACAAAATACTCGACCAGTATTCCTCTAAACTATCAAGGTCAACAAAAACAAGGAAAGCCTAGGAAACTGTCACCGTCTAGATGAGCCTAAAGAGACATAAAGACATAAAGATGTATTACGACATCGTACAGGAGATCCTCGAATAGAAAAGAGACATTAGGTAAAAACCAAGAAAATTTGAATAAAGGATAGACTTCATTAATAATAATGTAGCAAGATTGGTTCATTAGTTGTGAGAAATGTAAGATGTTAACAACCGAGGAAACTGGGTACGAGATACACAGGAACTCTGCACTAACTTTGCAACTTTACTCTAAATCTAAAACTCTTGTAAAATTAAAATTTTATTTAAAAAAATCAATCCCAGGAGCCCCACAATGAATACATTAGCATTCGTCAATGAATTAAGGTGAGAAATTATATCAGTAGCTAGACTCTTTGGGAATTGTGAAGAAAGTGCAAGGACTGAAAAAGGGTCAGTATAGTACCCAAGTTTGAAACAAGCAAAAAGGAAACCATAGTTTTTTTATATTAGTCGACTTGAACATTTCTAAAAATAATTATAAAAAAGTCAAATAATCAAATAACCCAAATGCAACAGAAGTCATCTGATGGCGTGCAAATTTGCCAATAATATAAAATTACATTCCTGCAATAGTGAAGCATCTGTCCTGCCCTGTGCCTGACTGTCTTGGGAGAAATAAAACATACTGACAAATTATAAAGACATAGCACAGGACAGTGTTTTCCAGAAGTTGTTCTAAGGAAGAAAACTCCTGTGAGATGCTCTGAGGCCAGAGAATTCCACTGATAAGTTTGGGAAACATGGCATTGCTGTAATTGCCCCATTAACACAGTAAGGACTGTAGAAGTTTTATTGTATGCAGGAATTATATTTAATGTTCTCTAATCTAATGTTTCTCAGTGTATTTAACCACTAATTCCTTTTCCCTCTAGCATCAATAGAAAAAATTTTGGATAATGCTAGGCCTAAAATCTACTTCTCTATCAGGGAATTTGGGGGCTGGAGAATGGAAGCTGTCGTTATCCCTGTCTTGATATGACTTGTGGACATTTAAAGTGTGTTTCAAAGGCTAAGTATCTGGATGGGCATTATTTTAAAGCTTTATCAATGACCTAGGTGATGATCTCCAGCACTGTCCAGCAGAACTTTCTGTGATGATGGAAATGTTCTGTGACTGTGCTATCCAACACAGTAGCCACTGAGCATCTGAAATGTGGCTAGTGTGACCGAAGAACTGAATTTTTAGTTTCATTTAATTTTAATTAATTTAAATTTAAACAGCTACACAAAGCAAGTAGCTACTGTATAGGACACTACAGTATCTAAAATATACTACATAACATGATAACAAGACAGGTGGAGTTCCTAATTGAGAAAATACTTGCAAAACAAAAACAGAGAGTGACAAATTAGGGAAACATTTCATCACAACTAAGATAAAATTCAAAAGGGGTATGTGCAATAATCCCATATATTTAAAGCATAGCCGTTCTTGTTACACACAGAAAATGATGATCAAAAATGATTACAAGTTAACTGTAGGCATTGAAGTATGTCCATTAAATTACGATGACCCTCCTGGATGGTTTAATAGGAATATGGTATGAATGAACCTGCTAGTGCTGTACCTTAGTACTGGTCAAGACAATGACGTAGTAGAGAGAAAATTAAACTGGGAATTTAAAGACTTGCTCCCATCTCAGTTCAGGCACAGACATGCAGCATGATCACTCTGAGCCCGTAACTTCCTCATGTGCAAAATAACTGCGTTGGACCAGATGATTTCCAAATCCCTAGCAATAATTCTACTTTAAGACAGATGTATAATTTGCACGCTCATGTTCACTGCAGCATTATTCACAATAGCTAAGAGGTGGAAGCAACCTAAATGTCCATTGACAAGTGGATGGATATAGAAAATGTGGTATATACATACAATGGAATATTATTCAGCCTTAAAAAAAGAAGGAAATCCTGTCATTTATTACAACATGGATGAATCTTGCAAACATGCGAAGTAAAATAAGTCAGTCACAAAAAGACAAACACTGTATGATTGTACTTTTATGAGGGTATCTAAAGCAGTCAAACTCTCATAGAAACAGGAAGTAGAAAATGGTCACCAGGGGCTCGGGGAGAAGGGTAAGGGGAAGTTGTTCAATAGGTATAGAGTTTCAGCTGTGCACGATTAAAAAATTCTGAATATCTGTTATACAATAATTTAGTTAACACTACTGTACTGTATACTTAAAAATGGTTAGGATGGTATATTTTATGTTATATATTTCTTACCACAATAAAAATAAGATATACAGTCCGCCCTCCATATCTGCAGGTTCTGTATTCACGGATTCAACTAACCTCGGATGGAAAGGCCTATGATGGTTTCGTCTATACTGAGCATGTACAAGCTTTTGTTTCTTGTCATTATTGCTTGAACAACATGGTATAGTAACTATTTACATAGCATTTATATTGTATTAGGTATTTTAAGTAATCTAGAGATGATTTAAAGTATACAGGGGGATGTGTGTAGGTTATACGCAAATACTACACCATTTTATATAAGGGACTTGAGCATCGAAGGATTTTGGTATGGCGGGGGGGTAGTCCTGGAACCAATCCCCCAAGGATACTGAGGGACAACTGTATATAAATAATTGTATAACTAGTACTGCAATTCCTAAACCAATTCCAGGAACCACAATTAGGAGATCTATTTGCCTTGGAAGTTAGAGGGATGTTTAACTTTGTGGTTTCTCAGACTGAAGAAGACTAGGGTACGACTTTTATTACTTTTCATTATCCATGTATGTGGGCTCAGCAAGAACTTCAGTAATGGGAACTGAGTGAGCCAGTGGTGGATAGGCCTGGTGTCAAAGGAAGCTACAATAGGGCCCACATTCACAAAGGCGAAGAGTCAAATCACCATCCAAGAGAGTGTGAATGAACTTGGGCCTGGTCTGGGCTCCTAATTCTGCTAGATCCGGTTGCCCTTGACTCAGAGACTGGGGCTGTTAGGCCAAAAGTCTTTAATATTCAGAGATGGGCAGGGAAGGGCCAGGGGAATTTTTTCAGATCCATTAGAGTATTTTATAGACAAAATTCAACATTTAATTTCTGAAGAATAGGACAGAGGAAAGAGGTTTAGATTGAAGCAAAGGGACTTTAATAAAAAAAAAAGATGACCTCCTAGATTGCAAAGTTGTTTAAAGAGTAGAATACATAATCAAGGAAGTTTCAGAATCTCTAATCCTGGAGATTTTTTTACAGAATCCAAGAAAGAGAGGAGGGCTCCCCCGAGGAAGCAATGTAGACAAAGTAAGCCCTTGGGCTCCCTTCCAGTTCTCTCTGGTCTATTTTTAAAAGTAACATATCCCTAAAATGAAAGGATAAAATACAAAAGAAAATCATTAATGTTCAAATTGAATACACCCCAACGATTTTTATGTAGGTCACATTTTGCTGAGAATTTTCTTAACCATAGCAGTTTATCTCAGAGTTCTTACCCAGGATTTTTACAAACAGCAGTTATTACAAAGGATGATATTATTTTGTGCCGTTACTATAAGGTTGAAATTTTGATCAACGGGGGAAAATACATATAAACCTTGAATGCCCAATGCTAAATATGATCCTGCTCAATTTCCTTGCACTGAAAGCACATCTGAACATAAAGGAATTCTAGGAGTGGGAGCGGGAGACAGAGACAGAGTTGTGGGTGGGGAGAAAGACAAAGCTAGAAAACAAGGCGTGTACAAGGAGAACCAGAGAGACCATGAAAGAAGGTCAAGCTGGGTTAATCCAAGTCCTCTCCAGGACTGTTTCTGGACTTCTTGGCAAAAATGCTCTTTTTGTTCTGGATGAAATAATTCTGGGTCTGCTGGTGTTCAAGGTTGTTGCCATATGGAAAGCTCTTACCTGAGATGGAAAGCAAGAAGGAGAAAATAACAAGGGATAGAGAAATGGGCAGAGAGAGAGAGCAGATATGTAAGCATGTCTGTGATGTTAACTTGTGAACTTCTGGATCCAGCCACACCTGAAGTCTTTTGATTTACCAGTTTTATGAACCAATGCATTCTTTTTCCTTCAAGTAGTCTGTGCCTTTCAGTGGAAAGAATCTCAAGGAGAACGGGTATAAGGAAGATTGAGGGTGGCAGTGGGATGGGGGGAATATCAGAAGAAATGGAGCAGGAATCATGACTATAGTAGGACGAAAGTAAAAGCAGTGGCTTTGGTGTAATCAGGATCTATATGAGGTGAGGAGACTTTTTTAAGTGTAAAGAAGACAGAGTGACACTTAAGCAAATGCTAAAAGAGATGGAAAAATTATCTTCAAAAAACTGGTTAACTCTTGTCTCCTGGACAAATGGCCAACCATGCCCTGCCACTAAAACGCAATACTGTCTTCAGTATGACATGAAATGTTTCAGGTGGATGAATTCTGCTGTAATATTTGAAGAGATATTCTACTATGAAAATAATTTTCTGCAAACTTCCTCCATTCCATTACACTAATAGCTTCTTAATTATAATACAACATGGCATTTACCATACTAAATAGTCAACAGGATGTGGAACAAGAAATGAACCTAAAACCTTCTTTTCTTAATTTCTTCCCATCCTGCTGAGTATCCATGAGTGCTAGATAAAAGGCTGGCATTTTCTTCATGCTATCTAGGCTCCAGACTTGGAACACTTTTGTTGAGGTAATCATTTGGTTCACTTTTCAAAAGAATAATAAAGAGCTGTCCCTTATTCCCTTTCTAGAGTCACACTGACATGGAGCAATCAAAGTAACCCATTATCAGAAAATTCCCTGCTTTGTTCAAATTATAAACATCAATGGGCATCGCTCCTGGGAATTCAAAGAACAGACGAGTGTGTGAGAGCTAGGCTTGTTGTTAGCAGAATAAACCAGGTTTGCTTGATGCTTTGTTTTAGCAAAGACAACATAAGTAGTGATTACGGTTCCCCTGGGTTTTGCACTGATCGTCAAAATGCTGACAGTCACTTAAATCACTCACTGGGCGGAATAATCATCCTGAGAGGAACTGAGAGGGTACAACTTATATTATAAAATGCAACTGAGCACATGAGACAAAGTATTAACGGGCATGGTAGAAGAGATGTCAGAATAACGGAGATGATTAAAGACATGAATTAGACATCAACTATACTCGGTACTCTTAGTGACACGAACACAACAACTAAATTGTGCAATTACAAAGCTGAGCATAACTCAGAGAGCATCTTTGTTTTTGAAAACAGCCTATGCCAGGTTAGCCTGTGTGAATCACTTCTGTGTGAACCACTCAGTGGCTTGCTATAAAGGTTATGCACTTTCTCACTTTGTAGAGCCCTTTTAGGCATAGACAGAATAGAAAACTGGAATGTTGGGCCACCAGAAATAAGAGATTGCATTATTAAATATTAGACATTGGTGGCCCACAAAACAAGGACGCCTTTCAATCATCACTAATAAACCTACCCAAGCAGCCCCTGCATTTGCAAAAGTCAAAGGAAACCAAGAAAACAGGCATCTGATCTCTTTTCAGAGCTGTTTATTTTGCAATTAGCAAAAGGGAAATTAGTTCTCTCTGACTTTTTTATTTTTGGAGGAGTGGGGTGAGTCTGGGAGATAAAATGGGTAATTTAGACTACTGCTTGTGACAGACTGTGTGCTATGACAGACTATAAAGTTGAGGGCCTTTCAAGGAAACCTACTCATGCAGAGTCTGCTCAGATCCCTTACTGTGCCCAAACTATCCTTAATAGGTGGATACATTTTTATTCTTATAGGTTTCTGAGAATAAACATGTATAATTTTATCAGATAAAAAGTAACATTTTAAATAAAAAGTATAAAAATAAAAGTATATAAATAAAAAGTAATATTTTAAGAAGACTCCTGAAGCAGATCATATAATCTCGCTCAAAAGCCCGCCTTCCCCAACTCCTATTGACCCTAAGGATAGCCACATAATCAGCATTAGAACGTAGGTACTGAGCATTCAAGGCACTCCTAAACTCTGCCTGTGTGGCCTGTATTTCAGGGAGTAATTTACCCCTGTGAATTTCATCCACACTTCTTCCATCTCTAGACTGGAAACCGCAGTTAATCAGGTAATAACTTTCCAAAAGACAATGACAATCCATAACTTACTCTGAAGTTCACAGTCCAAATAATATAAGCATTTTCTTTCTAATAATATTCTAACAATTGACTCGAGTGTTAAGTTCAGAGCTGACTTTGTTTCTTTCATGTTCTTGTTGTCATTTTTCTTTTTTCCATCCTGTTTCCATGCACTCAAATCTACCATCTCCTTTCTTCCTTCTTCATATCACTTTTTCTTTGCCTCTGTTTTTAACTGCCTAACACATACTTCTAAACTAATGCTTTTAAAAAATATTTATTTTATAGTTATTGAATAAAGTTTGTGTCCTAAAGTTTTTCAAATTATTTTTCTCTGAGTCATTGGTCCTTGATTGGAAAAGGTTTCTCATTATTTCATATCCTATTCCTTAATTTCCCTGAAATCTATAATTATCTCTCAGCAATCTCTTTTCCAGAATAATTGTTTTTCTCATTGTCTCTATTTTCTAGCACCTTAATCACTTCTATCATTCTCTTTTTAGACACCTCTTCATTAGCTTTACATCAGTTAAAATGAAAACGTCAACCATGTGCTCGGCTCTGAGCTCCGAGACACAGTTTCTACCCTTGAGAAGTTGTAAGGAGGACGAAATGTGTGACTTTCTGTGCTTGAGACATAGTGGTTCATTCTCACACAATTTTGTTTCTAAGGTTTAATATCAAGCTATGTTAGCATGGACCTTTTTGGCTTCCCATGCCCCACATAGAGAAGCCAAGATTAATTCCTTTTGCAGAATCACAAAATATGGGAGGTGCAGCATAAGCAGAATTCTTGCAAGAATCTTCTGACAACTTGGACATGTCCCCCATATGGTGACACGTATACACACACACATTTCAAATGACAGCACTCAGTCCAGTTCCTCAGCTGTCCCCACCATAGCTGCCTTACTAGATACTTACTCTGGGATGTGGAAAGATTGGAGAAAGCTGACTTTGTTCGACCTGCTAACCATTCCAGGCTTTCATGCATGTTGGCCAAGGCTTTGAGGTCACTGACATCACGGAGGATGTCTTGTGGAGGGATTAATTTATCACCCAGGTTCCCGATAAGAACTTCTGACTCCTTGCCAAAGGCTGCCCTGAAAAACAAATCAGAAACACACTTCACATACAGCATGGAAAAGAGAGGAGTGAGAACACTTTTTAAGGCATGTCTAGCAACGTGGTTGTTATAATCACTATATTACAGAATGTTATTTTTCCTAGGTTTAATCTAGTGAAAAAACTATCATATACCTGCTTAAAATTACTCTGGTATAAGAGCTCTTGGAAGAAGAATGAAGTGACCTTCAAGGTTGTACCTTCAACACAACCAGTTTGGGCCTGACCTATACAGCGATGGTCCCTAGGGATGGCTTCGATGGCTGCTCTCTTGTGGGTTTTTTCCTTGCCTCTTCTCCTGCTAGAAAGTTGACGAACAACTTAGGATGTTAAACATATACATGCTTTGAAGGTTATTACAATAAATAAAACAACCAAGTTGATCTGGCAGCTAGAAAATGTTTTAAAATGTTCAAAAGCAAAGAGGGCCCAGCCTCTTTAAGAAAGTAGACTATAGTTGAGATGGACAACAGGTCTCATTCATTCATTCACTTATTTACTTGTTCTAAAAATGATCGGAGGCAAATAAACCATAAAGCATGAAGGTATTCATTACTTGGAAAGAGAAACCAGTAAAAACTAATGCTAGGATCCTTTTACTGACTGGAAAAATAAAATCAGGTAGATTTCACACAGAGCCCAGCGTCTTTATAATGCTTTTGGGAGGGTTGAAAAATCAAGTTACGTGGGGTTACAGAAGGGTGAAGTCGGAAGGGACCCTAGAGACCACATGGCACAGCCACTGCACAGATGAAGAGATGGAGGCTGAGAAGGTTAACTGTCCTGCCTACACGACACACGAGTGGCACGGCTGGGACTCAGTCACCTAATTCCCACAGCTCTCTTTCTTTCAAAAAAGAGAGGGCTGAAATGACAAAAGATGACTGAGGATGTTAGGGAGGAAAATAATGTCTTGTTGGGAAAGTTACACACAGGTAGGTAAGCAGAGCTGATGCTGGTGAAGGTTGGAACAGGCACCTGGAGAGTTTTCTGTAAGTCTCAAGGCTTTTACAACTCAAAACACCTTAAGTGAGCAGAAGCAAGGGCTTTATTTAAGTAGAACACACCAAATAAAGTTTCAAGACAGCAGTGATTAATAGCAGCTGACATATAGTCAGACTGATGCTTAATTGACACATAGGCATTTAGGGCCCAGCACCATAGCAGGCACTCAATGTTGAAAGAAACAACTGCAGTGAATTAAATGCTTATTAAAAATGTTTATACTACCAAGTAGTGACTCATGATTAGTCTTCTTATTTCAAGAGAAGGTTATACACATATACACATTTTTTTTTTGAGGAAGATTAGCCCTGAGCTAACTTCTGCTGCCAATCCTCTTTTTGCTGAGGAAGACTGGCCCTGAGCTCACATCCGTGACCATCTTCCTCTACTTTATATGTGGTTTGCCAAGCGGTGCCATGTCCACGTGCGGGATCTGAACCGGCGAACCCCAGGCCACCGAAGAGGAACCTGAGAACTTAACCGCTGTGCCACTGGTCAGGCCCCTCAACAGAAGGTTACATTTTTAAGGAAAAGCCCTAAGTGATCATCTGAGTTGGTAAGTCATGGCAATGCAGTGCAGCAGATGGAGCACAAGAACCTTCTATGTACACACAAACCTTACTTGGGTGGCTTGTAAAAGGTCGGGTGAGACCAAGAGTCTGCATTTCTAACTAGATTCAGGCTGCTTGTCTGGGAAGCATGTTCCCTTTGAGTAGAAAGGGATAGTGCACAGGCTTCAAAGTCAGACAAGCCTGGGCCTGAATCCTGAATCTGCCACTTGCTCGCTGTGTGATCATGCTCAACTTCCCTGAGCTCTATTAGCTGGGGTAATAGTGCTGACCTCATACAAGTAATGTAAGAAGTAGATAAGATGATTTTTAAAATCCGCATTGAGAAAATTTCAATAATTACAAACATAGAGAGAAGAGTATAATAAACATAGAGAGAAGAGTATAATAAGCCCCTGCTCAGCTTTAATTATTAGCAACTCAAGGTCTTATTTCTTCTATCCTGATCCACAGCCTTCCCCCCCCCCCGACCTTGGAGTATTTGGAAGCAAATAATTCAGATGATATTCTTAAGCGCATAACCTAGGGCACGGAACTTGGTGAAAGCTAGTAAGTTGTAGCTATTATTATTCTTAGGTCTGTTGAGATGGCTGGTTTATTTAGTGTCAACTCAAGGTATGCTATGATGAATAAATTGAAATGGATAAGAGTGATCAGAAGTAAATAAATTAGATCTCAGGGGTTAGTTTCACAAATGGAGCCTTGTAACATCAGAGCAAATGTCATTGTGTTTCAGAGCCCAGACTTTGCTCAAAATCTTCAAGAGGCAAGTTACTGTGATAGAAACTAGTAGTTGCTTATCCAGTATCCATTATCTCACGCCTTCTTAGTAAAAGGACCCTGATATTATTGGGGTCAGTAATGTGCCCAATTTAAAAACGAAATAAAACAAACAAAAAACTCTACTCAATTTCCCAGGCCCTCTTGCAGATGTGATGGTCAAAAATATAAACGGAAAGGAGTAGACGGGCTTCCAAGAAAGCTCTTTCAAGCAGTCTTAGTTGGCAAGGACCTCTTTTGCCTTCCCCCTTTCTGGAACACAGCCTTGGCAAGTGAAGCTGCAGAAGCTCTTCTTCAAACATCAGGTGATCTTGAGTATGAAAATAATGCTAAGAACAATGGAGCCAAGACAGGAGGTCATGGGTGCACCGATGACATCAGGGAGCTGCAATGCACCCCAGACAAGACACTTCCGGGCTTCATGTTGTAGGAGAGAAAATGAAACCTTATTTGTTTAAGACCCTGCTAGTCCAAGTTTCTGCTACTAGCAGCTAAATGCAATTTCCGACACAATTATCTAATTAGCATAAGTGAAGTCATCTTCAGAAAACTTTCTGAATTTAGATATCCCTAAAATTGAGTTACTGGGAAAAGCAAAACAATGTCTCCTCCATGATTTGAGCCCAGCAGACAGTTATAATATCTTCCCCCTGGCTGTCACTCAGTCAAGTTGTAAATATTTAGTTTTCTTAATCTGTCCTTATATATCAACTCTCCCAGCCCCTTAATCATTTTTGATAGATATAACACAAAAAATGCCTCTGAGCTGGGTGGTTAAAAAGCAACAGGGGAGGCAAACAGCTTTGAAAAACAGGCTTGGAGCCATTTTTATGCATGTAGGTGTAACCCTGGGTGGAATGTGACAATCAAGACAAACGTATTTATGTAGAAGTCTAATCTGCTTGTGTGGGGATCTCTGGGCCCAGGGCATGTCTGCGGTGCGCTGCCAGCCAGATGCCTATCCCAATTCCCTTTGGCTCACTGAGATTTGCTTAACTTCCTCTGACGGGGGAGCAACAGACTGAGGAAAATACAAACTGCCTCATGTTGAATACATAGCAGACATCTCATTTGACAGGAATCCATAATCACCCCCTAACAACCTGGAGAGAGCACAGAAACCATGACATCGAGGATAAATGATTGACAGCTATAACTATTTCACACAAAAAAACCATTCCTTCAAGGATTTGTGTGTGTCAAAGAGCTTGGTGGACAGTTTTTATGCGTTACAATAACCTAAAGGGGATGGCTTTAGTTGCCTGACTACAGATTTTTTCTAAACCCTCTAATTTATTAAATAAATTATGATATCTGCACTATGAAAAATTATGCAGTCTTAGAAATTACATAGTAGAAAATTCTTAAGAACACAGAAAAATGTTTGGTATAGCTTATTTTTAGCCATGATATGCAGCTGAGTAAAATAAGCTGTATGCACTGTATGATATTAAAAAAGAAAATAATTATATATCTATATGAACCAAAAAATGATTGGATATCTATATAGCAAAATGTTAACCGTGTGACTGGATCATGCTCTGTGCTTCTCTGAATTTTCTACATTTTCTCCAAAGAACATCTTTACTTTTTAATGAAAAACAAATATTGAAAACCCTACCTCAAATGAGAAAACCTTTCAAATGGAGGCATTAAGAATCTCAGGAAAATTGGCAGACCAGAGTATTACAGTTACTTGTTCCAGAGGTGGTTAGTGTCCACGCAGAGGGTCTCACTGCCAGAACCCCTACCACCCAGCATCTGGGCCAATACTGTATCCTCTTTCTAGATCTGAATTTTTACTTGTTCTTCATCTTCTGCTTATTATGAAAGCACATTATTTAATGAAGACATCACACATTTTTGAGTGAAATGGGCAGCAGAATAATCATTATCCTGAGAAGGTGAAGTAACAGAGACTCAGAAGTAAGAGGCACTCATTAATTGTCCAAAGATTATCTGACATAGCCAAGAACAGAAGTTAGAACTCAAAACCTGTGTGTTTTAGGTATTGGCCCCATGTGAGGAGTCACCTTTATCATCAGTAAGCCAACAGGCTCATGCAGAAGCCTAGGATACTGACGAGTGTTCAACCTATTAAGCTGAATTTTACCACACAATTATAATCTTTAAAGAGGTCGATCTGACAAGATGCATTTAAGAGATTTTTGCCAAAGATGCCAAAAATTGCCTCCATTTAGTCTTTACATAGTTCTGTTAGCCACTGAAATCTTAGGAAGGCAAAAGAAAGAAAGAAAGAAAGAAAGAGTTGCATTTTCAGCAGACTAAATGCACTTATGAAAGAAATGTCATAAATAGTTTCAAAATGATTAAATTTGCAGATTTGGGCTATATTTGATAACATGACATATACACTTGGACTCATTCCTCTCTCTCCCTGCCCCCTTCCCCAAATCTTCCACCATTGCTTCCTCTTGCTGAATCTGCTGTGAGATAACTGCCCCAAGAGCCTAGGAAACTGCCTGAAGGACAGTTCTCCTGTGATCCAGAACAGAGCAGGGGAAGGGCAAGGACTGGCTCAAACAGTGAACCAGACTCACACATTCTTGCATCTTGGAGCGGGCAGTGCTGTACCCACATTGGAACAAGCCACTCTAAGTACAGAATTGCTTTCCTGGTCTGGTCTGAAATGTTCCTACTAGCACCACTGTCAGGAGATTTACTCAAAGTCTTATTCACAATCATGATCTCCTATTCAACAATATTTCTGGCCAAGAAACTATTTTACAGCAAAAGGAGTAAGGCAGAGCCCATGCTCCTGGAATTCCCCTCTCTAGCTGGATACCCAATCCCCCAGGAGAAGCCGGCCTGACAGAAGGGTGAGATGGCCTATGCAGGATTCAGCTATGGTCCAGTTGGGAGACAACACTTATAAGGCTGGAGTGCTGGATCCAGTACTGTTACCCAGAGACCAACATATAGGGCTTTTAATTTTTTTTCCAGTAACAAGAAAATATGGGTCTGGGAACCAAGGACTAAAAATAGGAATGCCCCCTCCCCTCATTATTAAAATCACTCATAGAGGTTCTGCTCTTGCCCCAGCAACTTTGGGCTAAGCTGGTCTAGAGGTACTCAAGCAAGAATGCTTCCACCAGAAGATACAACAATGACCATATTAAATTGGTAGGAGAGATTGACATCTGGCTATTTTGGGCTTATAATACTGAACCAACAGGCAGAGAAAGGGGTTACTTTGACACCTGGGATGACTGACTTCAATTGCCAAGGGGGAAGTGTGTTGGTTCTATGCAATAAGGGCAGGCAGGACTACGCTGGATTCACTGGGACCCCTCTTAGTATTTCCACTGACATGGTAGAAATAATGGAAAAGCACAGCAGGCTAACAAAGGCGGAACTGCTAAGAATCAGCTCTTTCAGGAACAAAGGCTTAGTTCAACACAAGCAGGTAGAGAACTCTGACCAGCTGAGGTGCTGGCAGAGGGCAAGGGCAACATGGGTGGGTGGAAGAAGCAGCAAGTGATAAATACCACCTACTGCCTCGTGACCAGTTCCAGAAATAGCGACGGCAGCAGCCTTGCATTTTTATGCACATATTAATCAATGGTTTCTTTTTCTTTTCCACTTCCCCTAATATATTTTTATTGTAGTAAAATATATACAACACAAAATTGACCATTTAAACCATTTTTAAGTATACAGTTCAATGGCCTTAAGTACTCACGATGCTATGCAACCAACATCACTATCTATTTCTAGAAGTTTTCCACCATCCCAAAGGGATACTTTGAATTCATTAAACAGTAACTTCCTAGTCCCTCCTCCACCTCGTCCCTGGTAACTGCTATTCTAGTTTGTGTCTATGAATTTGCCTATTCTAGATACCTCATATACGTGCAGTCATATATGTCCTTTGTGTCTGGCTTATTTTACTTAGCACAATATTTCCAAGATTTATCCATGTCGTAGCATGTATCAGAATTTGATTCCTTTTTATGGCTGAATAACATTTTATTGGATGTACATACACATATTGCTTATCCATCCATCCGTTGATGGATATTTGGGTTGTTTCTACCTTTTGACTATCCTCAATAATGCTTCCATGAATGCTGGTGTACAAGTATCTGAGTCTCTGCTTTCCACTCCTTTGGGTATATACAAAGCAGTGGAATTGCTGGATCATACGGTCATTTTATGTTTAACTTTTTGAGGAACTAGCAAACTGTTTTCCACAGTGGTTGTACCATTTTTCATTCTCACCATAATGCACAAGGGTTCCAATTTCTCCACATCCTTGCCTAAATTTGCTATTTTTTGTTTTTCAAATTTTTAATTAAAAAAAATCTTTTTTATAATAGCCATCCTAATGCGTTTGAGGTGGTATTTCCCTCACTATTTTATATGAGGAGCTGGTAGTGATTAACTTTCCAATTTAGTTCAGAGGTCACCAGATATGAAGAATCACAGCTGACTTGACATCAAGGACTGTGGAGATCCTAGACTTGAGATGAATACAGTGACTGATGAGACTGACTCTGCCTTGTTGGGGAGAAGGGGAGAATGCCTTCATATGATGAATAGTACCTTATCTTAAGCAGAAATACGAAGTTTTAAAATATCAGTATAAGAGAGAGAATGGAGAATAACAAAAAGGGTGGACTCTAAAAGTTCTAGGCCTGTTTGCCCTGAGATCCAATCCGTATCTTTCCTTTGTTCTGCTCTGTATTGGGAGGAGGTGGGGGCTGACCCCTGCAGGCTGTTTTCCAGGCTCCCAGCTGGCTACTGATAATGGGAGGCTTTGGAGGGTCCCTGAAAGGCAAAGAGAAAGGAGAAGCCAGGGCATTTATCCCCCTCCCTCTTTGCTTTGGGTGATGTCTCCAGCAACAGATGGATCTCCTCCTTGGTCTGGCTCCTACCAGGCCCCAAATTACTTTCAGTGCCTTTGTGCTCCAATAAATGCCTCTTCCCTCTGGCATTCCAGCTATAGAGTGGCTCTTTGCTGTTGCAATCTATGGATTATCTTAATGTCTCCTGTTTGACACTCAGATCCTCATTCACCTTTATTATCAATTCCCTAAGTTAAATTCTCTTTGATGTAAATACCTGAAGTGGTTTCTGTTTTCCATATTAGACCTTGACTTATATACAAGACCTAATAATGATATCTGACTACACCCAATGCTACTGGGAATTGAGTAAATTATTTGGTGTGGGGATTAATTAGTTTTGTTGTATAGGTAGAGAAAGTGAGACATGTTAAGGTAACCTGTAAAGTTCACTTAGCTATTATCTGTCAGAGCCCAAACTGATGAAGGTTGTAAGAAGGTCAGGTCACCTACCTAGATTTGTAATAATACCAACTGATTCTTATGAGATGTGACAATGACACTTCCATTTATCACTTCTGCTTTTCACAACTGCTCAATTTTCAACCCTTTCAAAATCTGTCTAATTTGTCTGTGTCAAAAATAATGGGGGTAGTACCGTACCGCTCTGATGGGCTCTTCAGTCAGGTTTCCAAAAACTTTTTCTAAAATGATCTTGGCTAAAGCCTCATAAATAAGTAATAAGATAGTCCAGTTATCTTGATTACAGTATTATTTTTTTCCTCCTAGGAACTGCTAAGACTCATCACTAAGTCTATCCCTCAATGGTTTTCATGCATGTACATTTCATCACACACTATCATATGAGTAGCTATTTTTCATATTTAATAAGTAATTGTTCCTCTTTAGAAATTTGTCTCCCCCTTCAATAATCACAATCAAGAATTTTTCATTTGCTTTCTTTGCCTACAGTTCTTCCACCATTTAAAAACTTGCAATGCTCCTGACTGGCTAGATGAGGCTGAGTGGTCCACAATTCTGTGCAGAGGCAGAATGGGGAAAGAGCTGGGGAGGGGCCTCAGGGTGTTCTTTGCAAGGTGAATATATGAAATATCAGCAACTTCTCTTCTCCTAGTTTCTGCTTGGGACTTAGAACAATATTCATCTTTTTTTTTTTTTCCTGGTTGCAGGAAAATTGTGGTTTCTGGGTTTCTACTAACTCAGAGATGACAGCCAGAGAAATTAATCATGACTGTCATCAAGGTGGGGGGAGGGTTCGACCACTGGCTCTTCCCCTTGCTCCTTTAAATTGGCTTGCTCAGAGACAGGCACAAAACACTAGACTCACGGATTTATGGTGTTCTGAGACTGAGAGAGATCTTGGAGGTTAGTCTAAACCAGTGGTTCTCATCCTGGCTATACATTAAAAGCTTAATCAGGGAAGCATAAACAAAATATCCCATGCCAAACTCCACCTGCAGAAATTCTGATTTAATGGTCATGGGTGGGGCTCAGGCATGGGCATTTTTTAAAATAACAGCTTTATTGGGATATAGTTCACATACCATAAAATTCGCCCATTTAATATAGGCAGTTCAATGGTTTTTAGTATAGTCATAGAGTTATGCAATCATACCACAATTAATTTAGAACATTTTTATCCCTCAAAAAGAAACCCTGTATCCATTAGACTTCACACTTATCCCCAACCGCCACCACTACTCTACTTTCTGTCTCTATGGATTTCCCTATTTTGGACATTCATCTATGACTCCTGTTCATGTAAATGGAATCATCACTATGCTGTCTTTTGTGAATGGCTTCTTTTACTTAACGTTTCCAAGGTTCATCCATGTTCAAGCACGTAGCAGCACTTCATTTCTTTTATTACCAAATAATATTCCATTGTATGGATATACCACATTTTGTTTATTTATTCACCAGTTGATGGACATTTGGGTTGTTCTCATTTTTTGGCTATTACGAATATTGCTGGTATGAACATTTGTGTATTTTTGTGTGGATGTATGTTTTCATTTCTCTTGGGTATATATACCTAGGAGTGGGAATTGCTGGTCATATGGTAACTCTATCTTTAACCTTTTGAGGAAATGCCAGACTATTTTCCAAAACAACTGCACCATTTTACATTTCCACCAGTAGCAATATGAAGATTTAGATTTTTCTACATCCTTGCCAACACTTGTGATTACTGTCTTTTTAAAAATTATAGTCATTCTAGTGGATGTGAAATAATATATTTTATTGTGGCTTTGATTTGTATTTCCTTGATGACTAATGATATTGAACATCTTTCCACGTGTTTATTGACCATTTGTATATCCTCTTTAAAGAAATGTCAATTCTGAACCTTTGTTCATTTTGTAATTGGGTTATTTATCTTTTTATTACTGAGTCATCTATTCTTTAGCAGATATTTACCAGGAATCCACCATTACCAAGGCCCTGTCTTAGTTTCTACGGTGGGGTCAAAGCCCACTAAAATGACTTCATGATGTGCTAATATGCCATGACCCAGAGTTCGAAAAATACTGTGTTAAAAAGTCTGCCTGGCCCCGTGAATGTATTCCTTGACTGAGTCTCCCAAAGATGGCAAACTTGTATCAGACATTTTATAGAGAGCTGAAGCACACAGAGGACTATGTGCTCATTTGTACACTGTAGCAAAGGCGAGAACAGAGCTTGTTTCTGCTCTTAGTTTACTAATCAGGGCGATGATCCATGCCGCCTCTCACGAGTTGCAGTAGCTTTAGCATTTGCCTTTGCCCAGGGATTCAAACAGGCCCTCCAAGACATAGAAAAATTGCTTCTTATCGTGGAATTGAACTTTCTTGAACACTCAACTCTCAAGTAGAGCAAAGGAGGGGAGACATATACAAATCTGTCATATCTCAGAGTGGAGCCCCTTAATAGCAACCAGCACCTTCCTCCTTTTTAAGACCAGAATGCTTGACTGATGGGCAACTGCCAACAATACAGTAAATCAGAAGCCTTATGGGAAAACAGTGTTCCAGCTCCTTGATATGTTTATAATCCACAAATGATGTAAGATTTTCTGTGGGGCAGAGAGAAGGAGGACACAAAACTCTTAAATTCAACATGAGTGCACTCTGAAAGAAGAGAAGGATGAGTGAATGAGCAAACATGAGGAATGGCTGGTGAGAGGGGATGACTGAGGGGACGTTACCTCCATTAAGGATGGACCTGTTACTTCCGCTAGGTCACAAGTCATCCCTGTGCAGTGGGTCACCTTGGTCCACGGCCTGGGTTTAACAGTGATGAGGAGCCTTTCCACAAGTGGCCTGATGCTCTGACAATTTAATTAGTTGCCTGCTCAGTCTTTGTTTTAAATTAATTTTTTAAATGGAGGACGATGGGGATAGTTCTGCTTTAAGTCTGTTCTTGAGTTACAGGATGTGTCACATATGCTTGGCTCAGAACAACATGCTGAGAGAGCTTTTTTTTTTAAAGATTTTATTTTTTTTTCCTTTTTCTCCCCAAAGCCCCCCAGTACATAGTTGTATGTTCTTCGTTGTGGGTCCTTCCAGTTGTGGCATGTGGGACGCTGCTTCAGCGTGGTCTGATGAGCAGTGCCATGTCCGCACCCAGGATTCGAACCAACGAAACACTGGGCCGCCTGCAGCGGAACGCGCGAACTTAACCACTCGGCCACGGGGCCAGCCCATGAGAGAGCTTTTATTAAGAGAAAGGAACCATGAGAGATGTGAGAGCACTCTTCTCTAAAAGGAAAAAAACTCACAATTCCCATCTCTTCCAGTGATCCCATTATTTTAGTCATGCTCCTAAGTCATGCTCTAGCAGGTGAGATGTTAGTAAAGGTAACAACAAATTGTTAAGTACACAGAACAGAGAAAACGGAATTGCTTAATGCAATCACATTTTAGAAATGCTAGAATCCCTTGCTGTTTCTGAGGCTCCCTGGAGAATGAAAGCAGCTACTTGCCAGAACTCTCCCATCCAGGCCCTTAATCTGAACATGTAACAAAAGGAAAACATTTAGGTAGGCTAATGAAAGTATTTGTAATCAATCATGATCATCTTCAAACATTTAAATCATTTTGATGTGACAGCACAAAGATTGACTCACCCCCAAGTGTTCACATTATTATTAGAGAGATAAGGAATAAAGTCCCCAATGCAAATACTTTCCGTTCATTTACCCACCATTCTTCCTTTTCCCCATAAAGCTTTCCTTCCAATTATGCCTAAAGCAATGACTAATAGAAAGCCATCAATGAGATGAAGAGAGAAAGAGAAAGGGGGGGGGGGGGGAGGAGGAAGAAGGGGAGGGAGAGAAAGAGGGAGGTGGAGGAAAAGTTCTTTTTTTACAGAAGAATGTCAGCTAATAAATGTTTCAGACAAAGTTCATCAATGGATGCCAAAACCAATAGTTGAAAGGTTGTTAGAGAACAGGAAATTCACATAGTCTCAAGGTATCATCCCACAGATTACTACTAATCACAAAAGAAAATAAATGCACCTTTACAATGGGAAGATCTGGCAGTCACTACCTTAACTAAATGGTCAAGCTTGCCATTGCTAAGCACAGCTAGACTTTATGTGAAACGACATAGTGGGAGGCACAAAATATCACCTATGTGGTGTTCTCGACAGAATGTTCAATCTGGATGTAATCACAAAGAAACTGTTAGATAAATTCACACCTCTATTTGATAACTCGGCTAGACTCTTTATCAAAGAATTTCATGTTACGAAAAATAGAGGGAGTTGATGAGACTGTTGCAGATTAGTGGAAATTAAAGAAACATAACATAATGTGTGAACCATGATTGGATGCTGGATTTTAAAAAATCTAGACAACATTCTTGGTTTTTTTTTGGTAATTGGGGAAATAAGACTACGGGCTGTATGCTGGATAAACTTTGAATAAAGGCTGATTTTGTCAGGTGTGGTATGGTTGGCAAAATAACAGCCCTTCAAATCTTGGGAACCTGTGAATATGTTACTTTACAGGGCAAAGGGGAATTTGCAGGTGTGATTAAGGATAAAGACCTTGAGATAGGGAAATTATCCTGGATTATCTGGGTGGACCAAATCTAATCACAAAAGTCCTTAAAAGTGGAGAAGCTTTCCTAGCTGTGGTCAGGGAGAGATACGATGATCGAAGAAGGGTCAGAGAGATGCTATGTTGCTGGCTTTGAAGATGGAGGAGGAGACCACAGACCAAGGAGTGAGGTTGGCCTCTCCCCAAGGAGTGAGATGCTGGAAACACAAGGAAACGCATTCTCCCTTAGAACCTCCTGAAAGGAACGCAGCCCTGCAGACACCTTGATTTTAGTCCAATGAGACCTGTGTTGAACTTCTTACCTACAGATCTGAAAGAAAATGAATCTGTGTTGTTTTAAGCTACTAAATTTGTGGTCTTGTTATGGCAGTGACATAAAACTACTAATACATATGGTAATGACATGGGTGTGTAGGAGAACGCCCTTGTTCTTGGGAGACGCATGCTCAAGTGTTTAAGAGTAAAAGGTCACGATGTCCTTAGCCTGCTTTTGGATGGTTTGGTAAGTGGGAAGTGTATGTATATATTTGAAGAGAGAACAGAGTGGGTATGGCAGAATGTTAACAGTCAGTAACTCTAAGTCAGGGTATATACGCATTCACTAGACTATTATTTCAATTCTTCTACGGGTTTAAAAATTTCCAAATTTAAAAAAAGTTTAAGTTCAGGGAAAAAATAAGAAGCTAGAAATAGACAATTGCTGCACTTTTCAAAATCAGTATCTCTCTCCTGCCCCTCCCCAAAATAGATCCTAGGAATCACTCCTTAGACGGATCCCTTGACAATGATCTTTAAGTTTCTTCCCAATGTGCTGAGTTTCCAGAAATGAAGGTTTTGTACAAGGTATGACATAACATGTATGATGACAATTTAATGCATCAATTAAAAACTTGAACAACATTACGAAAGCAATCAGAACTCTTGCAAACTGTTTCAGCCATTCTCATTTCAGATCTGGAGAGAGAAAATTTAGAATGACAGTGAGTTATGTTTTGACATGTTGAATCCACACAGGCATAAATGCACAATTTCTTCTGTCAGTCCATCTTTCCATCCTTGTATAAGAATTCTGGAGTAGTTACGTGTTGTGTTCTTATGGGTAAGCACGGAGAAACTATTATGCCCAAGTAAGTCTATTCTAGGAAAAAAAGGGTAGAGCCATCAAGGCAATGGATGGCAGGGCAAAGGTTGAGAGTGAACTGCAGCCAACATTTCCGCTGAAGGCAGTTTCACCTCCATGCAGGTTCCCTGCCTAAAAGAAAGACACAAAAGCATCACTCTTTTTATACAAAGCCTCTAGAGGCTGTGCTGGTAGCAAAACACCAGGGTTCAAAGAGTGAGTCTCCAATTAAAGGCCAAGATTTTAATCACAGGTCAATGTAAGTGACTGTGAAATAAGTCCAGATACATTATTATGGGAGATTCATTATGTAAAAAAAAAAAAACCCTGCTCCTGTTTGACTCAGAACTGCATAAGTCACACGACAAGAAATTCTTTAAACTTTCTCTATAATTATAGTTTTAATTTAAGCTGCCATTTCTCTTCTCTGGCAGCATAACTTTTGTCCTTTTGCCCGTATTACTAACAATATATTCTATACATTAAACAGTTAGCTTTTAAAATTTCTGACTAATTTCTGATCACTAATGTAAAATTACAGCTCAGATTGTAGGTAAACAGTTAAGTATTTGCAACCTGCTATGGACTGAAATGTACCCCTACCCCTCTTCATATGTTGAGGCCTGAAACTTCAAAGTGATGGTAGTTAGAGAGAGGATCTTTGGGAGGTACTTAGGTCATGAAGGTGGAGCCCTCGCAATGGGATTAAGCACCTTTATAAGAAGAGACATGAGAGAGATCTCTCTCCTTCTCTCTCTGACATGTGAGGACACAGCAAGAAAATGGGCCTCTGCAAGCCAGGAAAAAGAAATATCCATATATGTAAACATACTAGAAATAGAACTAAATATACTAAAACTATTAGCTAAAAAATAGTAAAATTATATTCAAAATTCTACAAAATGAATAGAATACAGTAAGTATACTCATTATACAAAGGGCTCCAACCTACTCTAAGGTGTAAACACACAACATAGAAACACAATTTTACTGGACATTAAAGATGACCTAATATTCTACTAATATTCCAGTCAAAACACACACACACACACACACACACAGAAACCAGCCTCTAAGTTCTAGAATCAAAGGCTGTCATTTACCGATGAAGGATGGAGGTGCAGAGGGGTGAGGGGCATGGCTAAAGACACATACAGAATTAGGGCAGAAAAGGGCAAAAACCCAAGGCTGAACCTCAGGGTTTTCTCCACGTTCTGTACCCTCATTTTTGGTACCAGGTAGATGAGTACACTGACGTATCGGTGGGTAAAGACAGTGAATAATTCCATGAAAATCGATACTAGGTAATGACAGGCAAAGAGCTAACTGTGAAACAGCACATTATTTTCAGGCGGATGGCACTTGCTCAGCGTTCTGATACAGACTCAACTTGGAATAAAGTTGCATAAAAATGCTCGGTTAGCTTGGAACATGAATGCCTCTTTCTTCAGCCAAGCCACTCAAATAAGCCTGGCTACTAAGTTTTCTTTGTAGGATGTTGCCAAGCAACACTGGATATAAACAATAACGTACAAGTTTTTTCTGTAGGTGCGGGACCTTCCAGAGGTATGCAGTTTTTCTGCCAGGAGCCACTATAAGTTATGCATTCATACAAATAGCACTAGTTTTCCGTAAAGAACATTTCTTAAGCTTTAAGACAGATTATCAATATATAGGATTAAAATAACCAATAATTACTTATTATAAGTTGAACACATACTTTCGTTTTTCAGCTGCTGAGAATGATTACAGATTTGAAAGTCAAAATGTATGTAGCATTGAACTTCCTTGTCTGTGTATTCCAGCTTATTGATCATTCTGGTCATTTTTCAAATTGGCAGACAATTTCCTTTCGAAGAATCTAAATCTATTCAGAGGACAGACACTAAACAATGATCTCAAACAAAGGCAGCGATTCCAAAACTAAGCACCATGTGCCATGTGTTCAAGGTAGCTCTTTTGGAACACAGAGGGGGAAGGGACCGAGGAACGGGTAGGGGCACAGAGGTCTTGGGAGGAAGATAAAGAAAGAGATGGGAACCTCTGGGGCAAAGTAAAATACTGTAGAGAAGAGTAAATGCTTTGCATAAATTTGGCAGAAAAGTGAACATGGCTTAGGATCAAGAATTTTTTCAGGGATAAAAAAATGTTAGAATGACAACATATTTCTGGAGAATTATAGAACTGGGAGTGAACAGTAACAGGGCTTGAGGATGGCTGGAAATTATTTTTTAAGCAAATGAAAATTTAAAACCTAAGTAATAATTACTCATGGTTAAATAATCTATAATGATGAGCAGTGATTCCCTGCCCCACCCCTCCCTGTGTTTAGCCTTGTCCTCCAGAAAGAAGCACCTATAACTTAAAAAAAAAACCAACTATTTCTGTTTCTAATTCTTCCAGGGTTATAGCCATCTCTCTACATAATCTGTGGAAACTGCTACCTGTTTATGTATTGATTGTAGACATTTTATTCTCATGTCCTGCTCGATGGATAGCTGTGGAATTAGCTTACAGATGTCCCCTCCTCCCACACCCAGTTATACCCATTTCTCCTGTAATTATAATGTAGTTATATTACTATTTTTAGTTTTTCTACTGGCCTCTTTTTTATATATTTACCCATATCTTTCCCTCTAGCATAGCACTCACCATACTATAAATTGCTTATTTGTCTGACTCCCCGCGCACTGTGAGCTCCTAATCCAGGAGGGAAGCGGGGTAGGGTGCAGAAGTGGGGAGGGCCTGGGGGAGGAGATGTTGGAGGAGTTGATACCTGAGCTGTATCTTGAAAGCTGAACTGGGCAGGTACAAGAAGCAGGAGTGGGATGAGCAGAGGGCATTCCAGGAAGAGGAACGGGCATGGAAAAGGCACAGAGGTGGGAAAGCGCGTGCGGGATTGCGAATCTGAAGAAGTTCAATAGGGGAAGAAAGACAGGGTCAGAAGGCAAGCGGTCCTTCATCATCTGACAGGGAATTTAAGCCTGCAGCAGAGAGAGGCCGTCAGCAGAGACAGACTGGAGAGAGACGCCAGCAGGTGCGGGCCTTTCCAGCGGTGGTTTTGGACTCTCTCACTGCTTCCTGTGTCTTAGGAACACCTCTTCCTGCTCCTACCCTGGCTAGATAATGGATGTCTCATCTGCCACCACCATGGCACAGACCATCATTCTCAGCCTCCCTTTCTGAAAGGCTGAGGGGGACTAAATTAGAGGAATTAAATTTGTTTTCTTTTATTAAGATTCCAAATAAGAGAAAGAGGAATGGTATTACAGGTACAGCTAAGTAAAAAAAAATAAATAATTCCATGATCTGAAATTAAATAAAAAAATAAAATGTAGAAAAGACGATATTAATGACTTTTTAATCATAGTAACAGATAACTATAATCCTCAAATAACTGTCTAAACAGACTAGCATTTGTGCAGTGTACAGAGGAGATTTAGAATCTTTTTTTCATTTACTGCCAATCTTATGCTAACAAGAGTCATATCATTTTGATATAATAACAAAGTGCCTAATTCAATCATCTTGAACATTAATTGATATGTTTGTAGCTGAGTCTCCAGTTAATTACCTGTCTTTTTTGTTTAATTTTGAGATGTAAGTCTGCTTCTCATCTACTCTTGCCTGGCAGTGTCCTACATCCATCTATGACCTTCATCTTATTGAACTGAGGGGGAAAAAATTTCAGCAAAGCATTTTCAACTCTTGTACTTATTTAATATATTCATGTTTTCTGATTCATCTTTCCTTTTATAATTATATTTTTAAAGTCATATTAAGCATGCAGAGATAGTGAAATAAATGTCTACACTCTAATGAACAATTTCGTTCAAGCCAGCTAAAGTCTTTTTCCTGCATCAGATCTTTTATTTGCTCCTTCAAATTTATCTAAAGTTTCTCTAATAGCTATAGTTATCTGGAACCTTTTTTTGTGTGAGGAAGATTGGCCCCGAGCGAGCATCTGTTGCCAATCTTCTTCTTTTTGCTGGAGGAAGATTGTCGCTGAGCTAACATCTGTGCCAATCTTCCTCTATTTTACATGGGATGCCGCTACAGCGTGGCTTGATGAGCGGTGCTAGGTCGGGGCCCAGGATCTGAACCTAGGAACGCCAGGCCACCAAAATGGAGTGTACAAACTTAACCACTATGTCACTGGGCCGGCCCCTCTGGAATCTTTTAACAGCTGTTGCTTATATTATTTTGAGAAACTTTTAAATTTCAAAGTACAATTTTTCTGAAAATTATTTCTGCTCTACTTTATTCATAGTAAGTCCATATGTGCATACGTTCCTAGACCTACTAGATTTCCCTTTCTTTTAATTGTCTAATCTGTGCTGGATAAAGAATTGAAGAGGTGTAAGGACCCACCAAAGGCAAAAACAAAACAAAACAAAGCAGACTAGTTGATGGCAGTGTTGAGGAGTAGGACTCAGGCCGGTGAGCTTCCAGAAGGAACATGTTACTATACATGTAACTTTCAGGGAGGCCACTGATGGCATTTTCTTCCAATTAAGGCGTTTGGCTCACCATTCTTTATATTTTATTCTTTTCATTTAAAGAGTGGCTGATCCTTCCTATTCTTAAATTCACTTTTATTCACTCCACATTGATTGAGGATCTATGATGTACTATTAGTGTTTCGTTGAAGGAAGTGCAAAAGTGTAACCCTGCTTTTGGCTTTACTTTTCTTTTTTTCATTAAATATATAACATAGAACTCATGCCAAATAAAATCTTAGGAATCACTTTGCTCTTTGAAAACAGTATTTTGCTGCTCTTTAATCACTTTGAGTTCATAATTTCGGAGAACAACAAAAGAGAACAACAATAAGCAGTCTTAATATCACTCATTTGATTCTCTAGACAAAATTAAAAAGTTATCTTCTAAATAACTCAATAATTAAAATAGCTAAATATGTTCTTTAATCTCTCTTCCCTACTCGGGACTGCATCATGCTTTATCTGAAACCTACATAACTTGTTTTATATCATTTTAATATTTTCATCCCCTTTGTGTCTTCTTTCTCTTTACAATAATGATTACTCTTATTTTTCCTTTTCTTTGATTAGACAAACTCAGAGGAAAGACAAGATAGTCAGTTTTAAAGTACCTATATTCCCGGTTTCAATACATTGTCCATGTCCATATAGCTAGATATTCTGTTAACAACCTGTTATTGAAAGGGAAAGAACCTATAGAAACTTTATACATTAAATATAATACAATGAATATCAATAATAATGAGCAAAATCTAGAGTAAAAACACTTATATGATGAATGTTTGTGACATTAGCATAAAATGATTAGAATATCAGTCAAGATTATGGTGACCGATGAAAATGAAGGAATAACTCAAACGTCCCAAAATACAAATCCCGGATCCATTTTTAGGCTGGTTGATCATAGTGTGGTAGCTCTGGGAGCCAGACTACCTGTGGTCAAATTCTAGCTCTGTCACTTACTGGCTCTGTGAATGTGGGGAAGTTACTTAGTCTCTCTGCACCTGAGTTTCCTTGTCTGTTGAAAAATAGTACCTGAAAACTCATAACGTTGCTGTACAGCACCGGCACTGTCAACTCTGATTGTTGTGATTGTTGAAACATTGCACAGTCTTTCCAGAAACTTAATTCTTTATCATTCATTCT
Organism: Equus quagga; assembly: GCF_021613505.1. Classification (NCBI taxonomy): domain Eukaryota; kingdom Metazoa; phylum Chordata; class Mammalia; order Perissodactyla; family Equidae; genus Equus; species Equus quagga. The sequence goes on along the minus strand of NC_060274.1, from coordinate 112,453,236 downwards.
TCTGCCTTTTAGAATTGAAGACTAATTTGTAGGCTTTATATATTCTCTGACTTTTATCACCTGAAAACTCTGATCCTGCTCCCACCAATCACATTTATCCACTTAAAGGCTTTCAAACCTGGCTCTAGAGAAATGATTCTTACTATCTGAAATTCTGGGGCCTTGAGTGAAATGGGGGTAACATATCTTTTGGGACATTCTTTCTAAAACACATGGCTTTCTCAACTCCTGGACAACCCTTCCCCACCCCTTTTACTTCTCCCAACAGCTTACCCCTTCTGTTAATTACATCTCCAGAAAACAAGACTGCTTTTATCAGTTGATATTCAGTGATCTCAAAAAGATAAATATGTACACATATATGACAGGTGCAAAGACAATGGGCTAGCAAGCTTGCTTTCAGTTACTTTGGGAACAAAAGGATATTTGCTATTTTTCTTTTTTCTATTAAAGCCCTGGCTTGACCTATTTTTTTCTTCTATTCAGAGTTAAGCCTGGAAATAATACATTTTAGTTTTTAGTTAAAAAACAAGAATAGGAAAGAGCCTCATTCAGTAATGAAGGGAACATAACCTTTATTAAATGCAAAGGGGACTGGATTCTATATTCATCCGTGTGCCAAATAGCCCTTGGAGCTTTAAAAACTAATTATAGGAGGAGAGTGTGACTTTTCCATCTTTTTGGCTTAGGCCATGCTCTATGGTACTCTAAAGTGCTATATCAAGGCTCTCTGTCAACTCTACCACATGGAATGTCAACGAAGAGTGTTTTTTCCTGCTTGCCTTGGCTTTCAATTTCTAAGCAGGATAGAGAATGCGACAGATTAAGAGGAAAGAATCAATCACATATAAAACGAAACAGACGCCCAAATTATTTTTTTTCCGTTAAAGCAAATTTAATTTACTTTCAAATCATGTCTACATAAGAAATTAGATACTATGATTAAATTTATACAAAATTTGAGACAGGCAAAACTAAACCAGGGTGATAAAAGTCAGAATAGTGGTTACCTTGAAGATAGCCTTCTGAGTGCTAGGAAAGTTCTATATTTTGATCTGAGAAGCAGTTACATGGGTATAATTACATATAACATTTCACTGAGTTATATCCCTAAGATTATGCTTTACTTCATATATATTATAACTCAAAAAAATTTAAAAATCTATGTATAATTTCTTTTGACTTATGGAGGGTGATACAATTCAGGGAGCAAAATAAGAGTAAAGAAAGCCAGAACCTTAATTCCAACTCTTCTAAATCAGAAGGTATAATGAGGTGGTATACAGAGGTCATCTCTTCACATCAGCATTCTCTTTTCTGTAATACAGCTAAAAACTCTTCCCTTTAACTTTAAGCTATTGAAGATAACTAATAAGACTGACTTAAAATCTCTTTACAAGCATAAAATACAATTAAAGAGTTACATAATAAGCTGAGGCACATAAGAAAGAAGACTTACATTCATTTCAAGTAACCTGAAAAGTAGGGGGGAAAATAATGTATCCTCCAGAAGTTGCTTCTAACACAACTATTAAGGTTATAGACACGATTAGAGGAGTACACTTAAAGAGGAGTGGGAATATGCTTACCCAGACCTCTTAAAGATCTGGCAGCAGGAAAATATGATGGTAATACTGAGAGAGAGTAGAGTCTTGCAGACTGACCTATCCTAAGGTCAGTTTTATTATTAATAGTTGGGGCTTTAATCAATCGATGTCTCAATCATTCTTTACCTCTCTTGATAGAAAAATCATGAGACTACCCTATGCTACTATTGCCATAACAACACGACCTAAATTAAGGGGAAATATAGAGAGCAGGGATAGGAAACAAAAATTTAGGAGTTTATAATTTTTTTCAGATGCTGGGGAAAAATATGTTCATCACAATAAAGGTTTTAAGATTTTATTTTTCCTTTTTCTCCCCAAAGCTCCCCGGTACATAGTTGTGGGTCCTTCCAGGTGTGGCATGTGGGATGCTGCCTCAGCATGGCTTGCCGAGCAGTGCCATGTCTGCGCCCAGGATTCGAACCGGTGAAACCCTGGGCCACCAAACTGGAGCACGTGAACTTAACCACTCAGCCATGGGGCTGGCCCCCATCACAATAAAGGTTTTAGAGAAAGACATCTCTGTGACTTTGGTATAAGCCAGAATTTCTAAATAGGATAAAAAATGTTCTATCCATAAAAAAATAATAAATTGGACTTATTAAAATTTAAAAACTCTGTTTACTCAAAGACCCCATTAAGAGAGTAAAAAGGCAAGCTGTAGAGTGGGAGATGACATTATCTATCAATCAATTAATAAATCTCTAACAAAGGAGTTACAATCATATATATAAAGAATTCCTACAAGTCAGTAAGGAAAAGACAGACAACGTAATAGATTTGAACAAATATGTTATGCAAAAAATATTCAAATGGCCAATAAAAACATAAAAATACATTAAAAGGTGCTGAGCTTCATTAGTCATGACAGAAATACTTATTACACCACAGTAAGATAACTCTACAATTGGCTTGTCAATAGACTGGGCATAACCAAGGAAAGAATCAGTGAGCTTGAAGAAATGTCAATATAAAGTTCTAAAGTTGAAATCCGAAGAGAAAAAAGAAGAAAAAGACAGAAGAGAACATCCAAAAACTGTGGCACAATTACAAAAGGTGTAACATAAGTGTAATGGGAATATCAGAAGGAGAAGGAAGAGAAGAAAGAACAGAAGAAATATTTGAAGCAATAATGACTGAGAATTTCCCAAAACCAATGACAGAGATCAAACCACAGATGTGGGAAGCTCAGAGAACATCAAGCATGAAAAATACCAAAAAAAATATGCCTGGGTATATAATGTTTAAACAGCACACAATCAAAAACAAAGGAAAAAATCTTGAAAGAAGTCAGAGGAAAAAATGACCTTATCTATAAAAGAACAAGGATTAGAATTACACTGGACTTCTCTTCAAAAACCATGGAAGCAAGAATAGGGGAGTGAAATGTTTAAAGTGTTAAAAGAAAAGAATCACCAACCCCGAATTCTGTACTCCGTGAAATTATTCTTCAAAGGTGAAGGAAAAATAAAGACTTTCTCCAACACACAAAAATTGAGGGAATTTGTCATCAGTAGACCTGCCTTACAAGAAATGTTAAAAGTTGTTTAGGGAAAAGGAAAATGATATGCGTCAGAAACTTGGAGAAACATTAAGAAAGGAAGAACATTAAAGAAGGAACTAATGAATGAAAATAAAACCTTTTATTTCTCTCATTCTTAATTGATCTAACAAGTAACACTTTGTTCAAAATAACAGCAACATTACATGCAGTGATTATAGCTTATGGATAGATGAAATGAATGACAGCAATGCTATAAGGACAGGAGGGAGGAATTGAGAATACTTTGTTACAAGGTGCTTGCATTACCTGTGTTGTGGTATAGTGTTATTTGAAAGTAGACGTGGATTAATCATAAATGTATCTTGCAAACTCTAGGGCAACCATTAAGAAAAAGGGAAAAAAAGGAGTACAATTTATATGCTGAGAGAAGAGAAAAAGTGGAATCATATAAAATACTCAATTAAAAAAAGAAGGCAGAAAACCACAATCCATAAAAGAAAAAAACTCGGTAAGTTGGACTTTATTAAAATTTAAAATGTCTGCTCTACAAAGACCCTGTGAAGAGAATGAAAAGACAAGGTACAGACTGGAGAAAAATCTTTGCAAAAAATGTATCAGATAAAGGACTGGTATCCAAAGTACACAAAGGACTCTTAAAACTCAACAATAAGAAAACACACAATCCAATTAAAAAAAGGGCAAAAGATCTGAACAGATATTTCACTAAAAATATAGATACAGATATTAAATAAGCATCAAATAAGCAAAGATGCTCATCATATGTCATTAGGGAAATACAAATTAAACCAATGAGATATCACTACATATCTATGAGAACGTATCAAATCCAAAACACTGGCAACACCAAATGCTGTGAGGATGTGGAGCAACAGAAACTCTCCTTCACTGCTGGTGGGAATGCAAAATGGCAAAGCCACTTTGGAAGACAGTTTGGCAATTTCTTACAAAACTAAACATACTATTGCCATACGATCTAGCAATCGCATTCTTTGGTATTTGCTCAAATGACTTGAAAACTTACATCCACACAAACACCTCCACTTGAGTGTCTATGGCAGCTTCATTTATAATCGCTAAACCTTGGAAGCAACCAAGATGTTCTTCAATAGGTGACAGGATTAATAAACTGTGGTACACCAACACAATGGAATATTATTCAGAGATTAAAAAAAAAAAAGAGCTATCAAGGCACAAAAAGACATGGAGGAAACTTAAGTGCACATTGCTAAGCAAAACAAGCCAACCTGAAAAGGCTACGTACTGTATGATTCCAACTATACGACATTCTGGAAAAGGGAAAACTATGGAGATAGTAAAGAAAATCAGTTGTTGCCAGGGATTCAGGGAGAGGAAGGCAGGGATGACTAGGAGGAGCACAGAGGATTTTTAGGGCAGTGAAACTATTATTCTGATGGATACTGTAATGGTGTATACACTCATTTAACATTTGTCAAAGCCCACAGAATGTACAGCACAAAAAATGAACCATAATGTAAACTACAAACTTTAGTTAATAATAATGTACTATCATTAGCTCATCAATTTTAACAAATGTACCACACTAGTGTAAGATGTTAAAAATAGAGGGAATTGGTGGGGTGGGTGAGGGGATATGTGAGAACTCTGTACTTTTCCTTCAGTATTTTATAAACTTAAATCTGCTCCTCTCCCCAAAAAAGTCTATTATTTTTTTTAAAAAGTAAACTGTATATACAGTTTTCTTATATTAATGTAACTAGCTGACAAGTTTTTCTGAGACAATGAAGAAAACAAAAAGGAAGGCTTTAAGTTAAATTACAGGTGAATTTTTGAGTCGATTTTGAGAAAGTTTTAAACGGCACCGTGGCAAATTTTCATAATAAAATGTTGGTAAAAATGTGGCACTATAGTGTATGAATACAGTTAATTTCGTGAGCAGTAAAGACCTATTTGTCTACAGTCGTGACCTATATTCTGAGAAAGAGATGAGCCTACAGTTGTACGATGAATTACAAGTAAAATACTGGCCATTACTTCTTTTATTCTTCTTCTGGTCTTTGCGTCTTTAAAGTGCTTTTATTTTATTTTATTTTTACTATTTATTCATTCCCTTGGATAAGCAAAAGACAATAAGGATAAACCTAATTTTAACGTGACAAAGTATTACCTCCATTTTTTTCTACTTTATACAGCTCTAAAATGACAGAGGTGAAAATATTTCACTGTGGCAAACCAGCGTGTGAAAATGAGTAGCCTCATCAAATTAGGGCACATTTTCACGGCTAAGTAAATCATTTAAATTGTACAAAGGTAAATGTTGAATGATAAAGTTGAAAGAGAGACCTTACTTTGTCAAAATAAGTAGAAAACAATCAGAGATTATTCCATGTGTATGAACAAACATGGGAGGCACATTTGTATTTCCAGAAAGTTCAGCTAAGAGTTCTATGAACTGAAGAACATGCTAAGAACAACTTTAACATACTCTGTATGGGCAGGAACTTTATCTTATTAATTGTCATATTTCTAAGGCACGGTCTATAATAAGGTCGATATAGCTTTGCTGAATAAATGAATGAATGAACTGTACTTTTCCCCTAAGAAGGGAGAAAAACCTACAAATTAAAAGATATTTTAACTCTATTTAGCTATGCTCCAAATTTGATCCACATTAATTCCTTCTAAAGTTTTGAGCATAAGGCATATTTGCATGGGAAATGAGGTGCAGCAGGATAAAACAGACTTTACTGAAGTCAGTTAATTGCTGCTTGATATTTAGAATTGGACAAAATTTCATGTAAGAGTTAGCTAAACAGATGTTTTTCCTCCCTATGTTTAGTATGACTTAGGAAATAGACCTCTTACCTTATGAAATCTTCTTCCTCTTCTCTCTTTGGCCTCAGCTGTTTGGGTTGAGCCATATTAATCCAGTTTGGTAGAGATTTCAAGAGCCTGCTGATATCATCATCTTTTGCCCAAGATGCACTGATGACAAGTTTTTCTTCTGACTGGACAATGCCCCTAAACACAACCAACAAAAAAGAGACAGTTCAGCACATTGCCTAGAATCCAGTTAGCATTTTCATCTACCTTTGCTGCAGAAAAAAAATAACACCCCCATCTTTCTTATTAACATAATCCATTATCTGAGTTGGAGGCAGTGACATCCATTAATAGGTTATATTACTGGGAAACACCATTGCTAGAGTTCATTCTTAGTTTCTCCATTGTTGAGTAATACTAATTAGTTAATACTTAATAATACTTAATTAGTTAATACTGTTAATACTAATTAGTCCCCCTTATCACAGTTAATCCCGTGGGATCAATAAAAGTGTATGGTAGGTTTTGAAGGGATCTTTCAAGAAAGATGTAGAATAAATAAAAAGTGGGTAACCATATGAAAGAACGCTATTAAAGGACAACATAAATGGCAGTTGAAAGGTGACAGAGGTGTTACAAAAGGCTGTTTTCTGACTTCTTGGTTTAAACTACCAATTAGTTCTAATTGAAGATATTTTTTGAACTATGGACACCCCTCTATTCAAAGCAATCCACCATCATACAGAAACCTTCTGTCCCTTAAGTCAGGCAGAAAAAGTCCCTGATTATGGCTCTCTCCAGTGGACTTTGACTAGTGACCTAGAGTGACAAGCTTCGAGTCCTTTAGTAGGGCCCCAGTGTTAGCTATTAACATTGTTCTTACCAGAATGTATCTGTAAATTCATCTTAAACGTTCAAATTCAATTTAATTAAAAAGCTTCTCTTTCTGTTCAACATTTCTCTCTCTATAATTTCAATGGTCTAAAAATCCTCATCAGCAATACTTGGTGATAGAAATGACATTTATTTATGAAGGGAGTGTTAATTAGCTGGCTACTCCTCTGAAGCTGACCAAGACTCCAGGAGGTTTTCCTCTCCATCACAGGCAGGGATTTATTTTGGTGTAAGGGTTATACTGGGGGACATTATGCACCTCTAAATATGCAAGATATGTATGGTGTGTATGCATGTCTGTGTGATAAAACCTCCTTTACCCAATAGACGATTTAATGTTAGTAGTCAAAAGAAGCTGAAGCCTAAAAACCCTAACTCATGAAAACCTGACTCAAGGTAAGATGGTTTCATGTTGTAGGGAGCAATACTGCCCTGGTTCTCCGAAAATAAGCTAGAATAAATAAGAGAACCATAGTTGATTTCTAGAACTCTTCTAACTCACTATAAGCAAAAGTTTTCTAACGGTATCTGTGGTCAGCAATACAAAAATCAGCCTATGAACCTTTCCTTGGATCTCTCAAATTACTCTCACTGGTATCTTCTATTCCATTTTTTTCTTTTTTCTTTTCTTGAATGTTTTCGGCAAGATTTATGGATTAATCCCATAATCTAACTTTTATACTTGAGGTGCTGGGTGCGATCTTACAGAACGGTACCATCTCAAATTCTGTGCCAGATGGACCCTCAATGTTCTTTGGCATTGTTTTTACCTGTCTCTGTTCAACTTTCCCTCCCGCTTCCTTCAGAGGCTACTTTTTAAACCTTCGCCCTTTTCTTTATCTCCTCATTGCATATCCCCCACATTCTTCCTATCTGACAGAGAAAGGAGGGGATCTAACCACATACCTTCAACCACTCCACCTTTGATCTCCCACAGGAATATATTCAAATCTATTTCACCCTCATATTCACTTCCAATAATCCCTCTACCTAGGCTCTGGGGATCCTTTCTCCCCACAGTTAGCCTTTCCTTTTCTATATGTCTAGTATCTCTCTGTATTCCCCAACCTATGTTACTTTTTTAAAAAAATGAATGAATGAATGAATGAATGAATGAACGAATCTCTTCCTTGAACCAGCACTTCTCTCTTGGAAAGCTCCTCTCCCTCTTTCACAGACACTCTCATCAAACGAGTGGCCTTCACTCAGTGACTTTACTTTCTCATTCACTTTTCAATTCATGAAATCTCTCTCTTGGATCTACTCTATAATTTAATTCATCTATTACTTATTGACAATTGTTCAATTATTATATCTTTCATTTGGCTCTTTTATAAATCCACTGGCTTTCTGTCTCCAAAATGTCCTGTTCTTATATTACGGATTCCATTCCTTCACCTCTGAATATTTTTAAAGCAGCAGTTTTAAAGTTCCTTTTATGTGGCTCTATATTTTTTGGTAGTTCTTTGGATGTCAAATGTCCTGTTTGTTGCATTTTTCTTCTTTTCTCATGATGGTGAGTTTTTCCACGTGGTTTGCTATTTTGGTCTGCAAGCTCTCCCTCAGTGGGACTTGTCTTCTACAGGAATCCCACATTTGCCCCAAGTTTTGGAGACGTCACTTTTTGGTTTGCTTTTGTCTCTTCTGGATCTTTGGGTTTCACTAATTCCAAATAAGTTTTGAAGTTTTTTTGGCTTAAAGCTTTCTCTCCCTACATGGGTAGTGCAAGCTGAGGTCTTCACTTTGCACATGTCACACGCGTGGAACTCTGATTTCTTTTAGGGGTCACTTTTTCTACTTCAAAATTGGGGACTCATTCTCAATCTCAGAGTTTTCCTGGTTCCATTCATGGAGGAAATAGCCCCTTACATAACTTCTGCAGAGATAAAGGTCCCTGTCATGCAGGTGTTAAAATGCTAGCCCCTATTTGAGTCTGGACCTCTGCTATGATCTGAATGTTCTTGTGCCCCCCAGTTCAGATGTTGGAATCCTAACACCAATGTGATAGCGGTAGGAGGTGGGGCCTTCGGGAAGTGATTAGGTCATGAGGGTGAAGCCCTCATGAATGAGATTAGTACCTGTATAAAAGAGACCCCACAGACTTCCCTAGTCCCTTCTGTCATGTAATGATACATTGAGAATCTGTGACCCAGAAGAGGGCCCTCATCTGGACCTTCTAGCACCGTGATCTTGGATTTCCAGCCTCCAGAATTGTGAGAAATAAATTTCTGTCGTTTATAAGCTACTCAGTGTGTGGTATTTTATTATAGCAGCTTGAATGGATTAAGACAACCACTGTACGTGGTCCTGATACCTTTGTGGGCAACTCAACTTCAACATTTGCTTGTTCCTATGGCTTTTAGTTTCTCTTTAATTTGCATCATTTGGGGGACTTTTCTTTCTTCCATTTGAATTTGGGTATCTATTTAAAATATTTTTTAAAAGTTATATATTTTTATTTGGACCTTCTATGTCTTAGGAGTAGGAAAAGGGCTTCCTAAATCTATCCACTTCACACTTTTGACTGGAATTTAAAATTCCATCTTAAGTCAATTGCAATCAGGGTTCTAGAACCATCATTCCTGAAACTGCTCTACCAACCCATGGGTATATTTTATTCTTCACACTCTTTGATTCTTCTAAAGCATCCGATACTTCTGGTTATTCCCTTCTTGACATATTGTTCCTTTGGTTTCCACAACATCATCTTCTCCTGGCTCTCCTCCTACTACCCTAACCTCTTTCTTAGCCAAACTGACAGCTGTCTTCCTCTGTCCATACTTTAAATCTTGGTGTTTTACAGCATTTGGCATTTCTCACTTGGGCAATATCGTCTTCTTGCCAGACTTGATCCACCTATATTCTGATGACTCCCAAATCAATATCTTCAGGGCTTCCCTCTTTTCTAAGTCTTGGGACCTGCATATCCAAAAGCTTACTGGAGAACTCTAATTGAAAGCCCTGCCAGTATTTCAAATGAAAATGAATCAGAAGGACCTCATTTGAGCCAGTCCTGATGGCCTCGTGGTTAAAGTTCATTATGCTCCACCTCAGCAGCCCAGGTTCGGTTCCCAGGCATGGAACCACACCACTCATCTGTCAGTAGCCACGCTGTGCAGTGGCTGTTCACATAGAAGAACCAGAAGAACTTCCAACTATACAGAAACTATGTACTGGGGCTTTGTGGGGGGGGAAAAAAGAAGAAAAAAAAAAAGGAGGACGATTTGCAACAAATGTTAGCTTAGGATGAAACTTCCCCTGCAAAGGCAAAAAAAGGGAACTCATTTATTATCTACCTCTCCCTCTCTCACTAAACCTCTAGCATTCCCTATTTTGGTCAACAGTCCAACCATCTATCCTGTCAGTCAAGTCAAGAACTCAGGGTCATCCTAATCACCCATAGTCACCAGATCCCACCATTTCACCTCCTTAGTATCTTATAAACCTGTCAAGTCCTGTCCAGGTGAACTGCCATTGACCTATATTTAGATCCTCATCATTTCTCACTTGGACTTGGCTATAACCTTGTAACTGGGCTTCTTGAGTGGAGTTTCAAGACCATCAGTCCAACTCGCCACACTAGTCAGAAGAGTCATTTTTCTAAACTATAAATCCAATCACGTTATTCTTCTTAGAACTCTTCACTGATTCCTAATCCCATAGGAGACCAAGATCATACAAGACCAAACTCAGAAAGGCATCTACCTTTTCAGCTTCATCTCCTGCTACCTCTTTCCTCCTCTGTCTCTGTTCACTACTCCCAGCCAAACCCTTGCTTGTGTTGGCTGAACACCCTATACATGAGTATTCTAGAGTTTTTGAATGGGATATACTGTTTCCTGCCACTGTGTATTACCTCTGCCTAGAAAGCCTTTTTCTCATCCTGCTTGTTTGCCTCTACTGATTAAGCATTACCTCGACTCCTCTCTTGGGATAGCTGAGTCCTCTCTTTTGTGCCTCATCACCCTTATACCAGGGATTTTCAACCTTGATTGCATATTGGGATCATCTGGGGAGCTTTTAAAAAAAACTAGATGATCAGGCCACACACAAGACCAAGTAAGTCAGAACCTCTTGGGGTGGGACTCAGGCATCAGAATTTTCAAAAGTTTCCCAGGTGATCCCACTGTGTACTCAAGGGTGAGAACCACTGCCTTCAACATGCCTTTCCTATCACTGGTCCTACTACGCTTCTTTACATGTTGGGATCCCATACCAGATGATGAGTTTTCTGAGGGTAGAGTTGATTTCTCATTAGTTTTTGTGTCCCCAGGGTTTAGCACAATACCTGGTATTTGGAAAGTACATAAGAATTAAACTGGAGATAAAAATAAGCCCTCTTCACAGTTTTAGGAGTCTAGATAACTTATTAAACCAAAACCATTTTAGCGGTTTTCTTTTATTTCTTCTCTGCACTACAGGATTCAGGTGAGCTATCAAGTCACTTGGTAATTTAAACAAATGATCACTCAGCCAGGCTCTCACCATACCTCTCTAAATTCAAACAACAGAATAGTGAACACAAGTGTGTCTCCCTCTGAAAAAAAAATCCAACATAAAAAAATCCTGACTCACAAAAAAAGAGAAAGAACCCAGGAGTGATTATTGACAAGCCTTCCTCTTCTACTCTACTTATTCCTAAGTGGCCCGTGCTCGGGACATCTCAAACTCTTACCTTCTCTGTGAAGAATCTGTTGACTGTCAGACTACAATAATCTCTCCCTTTGGAAAGTAAACAAACAAAAACCCTCCCTTCATACTTATCATCTGTAACTTCACAATGGGTTGAGCAAACTATGGCCTGTGCGTCAAATCTGCCCCATCAGCTGACTTTGTATGTCCTGTAAGCTATGAACAGTGTTGACATTTTAAAACGGTTTTCTAAAAAAATCAAAAGAACAATATTTTGTGACACGTGGAAATGATATAAAATTTAAATTTCAGTGTCCATGTCTAGAAAGAACTTTGGGTGGTTCAATTCCTCTCAGACCCGTATTACATGTTAAATTTGGCTTCACAGAGTTAGAAGCCGAAGCCCAACTCAGTTTTACAGTATCTAAATCTTTGAGCCTATCTGCCTTAGGGTTTAGGAAACAGTTTGGGTCTGTAGGTGTGAAATAGTACTGTACATTTTGAGGATCTAGAATTTTTCATTTTAGTAGTAGCTGGAATAAAAAAATTAGCTTAATAGGATACTACGTTACAGGTACCCACATTATTTACTTACATGTTTTTTTACGACTGGCTTAATTCAATAGTTAAATATTATATTACTGCCTTCACTGATATTCATAGATCCTATCTTATTAAAAAACAGTAATCCAAATTAACTAAAATGCTACCTATATGCTGCCCTCAGGAATAAATCATTAATTCATATTAACCATATCAACCCCAAATGCAATTTCAAATATTCTCATTTGAAATATTGGCACTCACTAGCAACATATAATTACCCTAAAGGGAATTTTTCATTCAAATGGCAAAGTTTCCATCCTGACCAGTCGCATCTATTAGTTTATAATTTTGTGATAAACTGGATTGTGTAGTCTACAAGATTCCAGGGCATATGCAAATAGCCTCAAAAAAAGCGAGCTAAATCTCCAACAATGATTCCACAAGAGGAGTAGCATTAATCATGACTACCAGAACCATAATCTACTCATTAACTCACAGCTCAATGGGCCACAGACAGAGCCATCTGCGTATCTATTTGCACCTGTTCCCAGGAGGAAGAGGAAAATAGGTCTACCTCTTGGAACAGGTGATAAGGCTGCCATGAGAAGGGTCCACCCTCTGGACACAGCTGAGTGAATTTCATTCAGAAAACATCTGCTAGTGTCGACCGGCTCTGACGTGCATTGCTTCCTCTCTGGAACAGTTGGGAAGAGCAAGTGTGCCTGGTCCCTGGACACAGTCGGGGCTGTGAATCTTTCATTAGGTAAACAACTAGGGGCAGGTGGGGCTAATTGGATTCAACTGTTTGGTGACAGCCAGGGTATGATGTTTACTTTCCCAGACTGAATCTTCCAGACACTTCAAAAACTAGGAGCCAAGCTAGGCAAACGAACTCTGGACAAGGCTGGTCCAAATTAAGCTGCTGTAGTTGACGTTTGACTGTGAATGACTCGGCCTGTAGCAGGCACCACAGTGCAACGTCCAGCAACACAGCAGTAATGACAATGAGGGATGCAAAAATAAGAGCTGGTACGATGCTGCTGATTAAAACAAAACTAAACAAACGCAGAAACAAAACTGAAAAATCTCTTAAGATGAGGCAGAATAAACAGGAAAAGAGCAGAGAAACATCAGGTTATCTTTTATATCACAGCGGTGCTGGTCAGAGAGCTTTATGATGGCGTGTATTTCTACCTAGGAATCACAGTTAAGAAACAGCTGATCACTCGGGAGAAGGTTCATGGAAAACAGAAACAAGAGAACCTGGGGAAAAGGATTTGGAACTTGAGAGCTTACAGAAGGTGACTCTTGGGGATAATTTAATAAAAACCTTTAAACAGTTCTCATACAAAGGGTCATAACCGTTTGGAACTTAAAAAACCAAGAAAAGAATTATATTGTAACACAGTGGACCAAGAATTAATATAAAATTTGTCTCAACTGTCATTATTCAGATTTTTCTTATGATAAGCAAATTTAAATATGAATATCTTTAAGATATTTATAAAAAGGTTATCAGACTAGGTAACCTCTTGTTTCAACCCTGCATGTCTTCCCACTGCATTAGAGTATAACTCAAATTCCCTGGCCTCGAGATCCTTCATCAATGGTCTTTAATCTTGGCTGCACATTAAAACACCTTGGAAGCACTAAAAATATATTGATTTCACATTCTGAAGTGAGGCTTGGCATGGGTCTTTTTTAAGCTCCCAAGTCATTCTAATGTGTAGCCGGAAATAACCCAAATGATCTGATTCCTACACCTGTCCAACCTCACTCAGTATTCAATCTCTTTGCTCACCCTGTTTCAGTTACCCTAACCTTAATTCAGTAAGTTCTAAGTCTGTTTCCATCTTCATACCTGCTCCCTCCTCTCTGCCTGGGATGCTCTTCCCTGTATCTCCATGTGGCTCCTTCTCATCCTTCAGAATTTAGCTCAAACATCAAGTCTTCAGTGAGGTCTTTCCTGATGCTGCCCCTCACCCTGAATTTTTTTTAATCATATCACCTTTATTTCTGAGAAGTTTATTTGTTACCTTATTATTTTCTATGATGTTCCATTAGAATGTAAAATCCATAGAGACAGGACCTCGTTAGTTTATTCACTTACATATCCTCATCCCTAGAATAACGCTGACCCCTAGAAGTGCCTAATAAATAATTATTGAATGAATAAAGTAACGGACTGAATGAATGAATGACTGATACTATTGAAGCACAAAACACCAGGGAAATAACAGATGGCATGAAAATATTTTTCTTTTGCCATCTTGTTAGTGACTATCAACAATATTATCAATGAATTAATTTAAAAGTAAATAATGACAAAAAACCCCAACAGCAGCAACAATAAATAATAATATTGGCTGGCACTTATTTAGCATTTACTAAGAACTTGGCATCCTTCTAAGCACTTTACACATATGAACTCTTTTAGTCCCAACAACAATTCTGTGGGTAGGTACCGTAATTATTCCCATTCGAGAGATGAAATACTGAGGCAGAGAGCTTAAGGAACTTGCCCATGGTCAAGCAGTTGATGAGGGTAGAGCCAGAACTGAGCACAGATCGACTGTTTTGGAGTCTCTGCATCTATTACCATGTCTCTCTAAATCATTTGAAATATTTTTCAGGTTTCTCATTTGCTCTTTAACTCCACTGCCTCTCCTTTGGGCTTTAGAGCCAGACAGACTCAGCTTCTAGTGCACGCACTCGGACTCCCATTCTCTGTGACCTTACCCACGTTATGAACCTTTCTGAAGCCCCATTTTCTTGTCTGTAAGGGTGGAAGTATCTAATCTTCAGAACTGTTGTGACTGACTAGATGAGTTAATGACTATAAAGTCCCTTCCACAGTGACTATGTACTTTACTTAGTTTGTATTTCCATTCTAGTCCAGATCCTTATTACTTTGCATCATTTCTGTACTAGATCATGGAGGCTCAGGTGGGAAAAATTAAGACTGGCTGCTGGCTACAAATTCACGGGACACCTGGTTAGGTGAGCAGCATCCGTATCTGGCCAGCAGAGCGGCTGATGTGCACTGGAAAAGTAGAGTGACAGTACTCACTTGATCAACAGACATGAGGGAAAGGCCTATATACAGACATCATGCTAAATGCTGAAGATAATTATGTGGAAAAAGACAGAGTAACTTCCTTCAGAAGCTCAGAGTTCAGGTCAGTAACACACATGAGAATCACTCTGGGCCATTTTTCAAACTGCTCTTGCCTAGGCCCAGTGCTCAGTGGGCCTAATGTGGGAAATCCAATAAGTGTGTTGAAATCTCCCCAAATAACTCTGATGTGAACCCACAGTTGAAAAACAATGTTTTAGGGAGAAAAAGACACATAAACCAATAATTGATCAAATAATATATAATAAAAAAATCTTAAATTGCAATACAATGGAATAAACACCAGAATAGAGTTATGCATAATAAACTATAGGAGCACATAATAAAAGCTCTCAATTGCTGAATGCTCTCTAGGAACCAGATACTTTAGATATTTTACAAATGTTCTTTTGTATCTCTTCAGTATTTAACAATGAATATATCTATGCTCAGTAAACCAAGAGGGTGGGTCACAACATAGTTTCAAGAGGCAGACCAGGAGACAAGCTTGCATGGAGCTTGCAGAGTTTTCCTGGGCAGAGGCCCTTGGCTCTTCTGAGGTTCAAAGTTAGTTAGCAGGCAAAGGCAGCAAGGCACACTCAGCTAGGCTCTCATTCCTGCAGGGCCCTGGGCTCTGGCTACACAGGAAACCTGATGGGCTTCATGAGCCATCACAGCCCCTGGCGTCTAATCTCTGCTATTTAGCACAAGGGACCACAGAGATCTTAAAATTCCACTTTGATGATGTCATCCTCCTCACCAAAACCTTTAGTGCTCCTTTACTTAATATGAGAAGTTTTCAAAACTCACCTTTTCTCCCCATTCCTACCCAAGTACTCTAGTCATTTTATTTATTTATTTATTTTGAGGAAGATTAGCCCTGAGCTAACATCTGTGCCTATCTTCCCCTATTTTATATGTAGGACGCCTGCCACGGTGTGGTTTGATAAGCAGTGTGTAGGTCCTCGCCTGGGATCCAAACTGGTGAACCCTGGGCCACCGAAGCGGAACATGAGAACTTAACTGCTGCACCACCGGGCTGGCCATTCTAGTCATTTATTTTGCGTCACATTCCCATGCATCACATCCATCCATGCTGCCTACTGCGGGCTCATCATGTTCAGTATGTCTGGAATTACCTCATCCATCCAACAAACATACTGAGGGCCAACGAGGTGTCCAGCCCTGTGCCAGACCTCATTTCTGCCATCAACAATTCCAAGCTTATCCCTATGTCACTCTTTCTTCATGCTCTAGCATGAGTTCTTGGTCTTCTAAGGTGAAGTGGTAAAAGGGGGGCCCTGAGGATGGTTACACCTTCTCCTAATAAAAACATGCTTGTGTCTTACATCAATTGGGCCTCTAAGATTAGAAGATGTTCTTTCATTTGTATTCTCTACCAGGGAGAGAGGCCAAAAAGATGAATGAACTGATGCCAAATTGGAACAGACAGAAACTTCAAAAAACTGCAATTTCCATTCTTAAAATGACTATTTGGGGACATATAAGCTGCTGGTTGTACCTCAGGACAAAGAGGATGAGCAAAGAGAGAAGCACTCAGCTTGGAGGTAGGCTAATGGACCAACTGCCTGATTGCTAATGCACACGCAGTAGAGAATTCACAACTGAGTTTTCCTTTAAGCCCCAAGGGGTGTGACTAATTAAGAAAAAGACTTCTAGTCCTCATTTCCCTCTTAGGAAACCTCTCTTTATCCAAAGCATGTAACATGACATCATTATACAGTATAGTCTTTCTCTCCAGAGAGAGGTGCTCACAGGAAGGTAAGATGTTTTTGACCTTTGCTCAGATCTCTACACTCCCAGTGGATGCTCAGGTTCTCATGGTAAACTTGGAAAACAAACTGACTCTCAGCAGAGGGCATTGTGAGCTTATGGATTTGATCATTTCTGTAAAAGATATCTGCTGAGACAGAATCAGATTGCAATGTTTCCCTGCTCCCTTCCTCCTTCCCCAATGTTATATCATTTTGGATCATTTGAATTGTATATGGTTTTCTATTTAAGTCAGTCATTTGCTGGCAGCAAAACTAGAACATTTCCTGTTTTTCCTCTCACTGTAATCAGGATTTGGCTGTCCAAATTAGGACTGCCCTAATTACTCCTCAGCAGGTGCCAATCCGGGGGAGGGCACTAAATGGGAAGAGAGGAAGTGAGGACACTTTGCGTCTTCAGACTCATAGAATAAGAAAACACTTTTTCCCTAGCCTGAAAAACCTGATTAAGTAACAGGCAACAGGCACCATGGGTCTATATGTGTGTGGGTGCGTGAATGCGCATTGTTGTATAACAACCGTATAAATGATTTTCTGTTTAATCCCCTTCAAAGCTTCATAGAATCAGGTAAATTCATCCTAGACCGGTAATGCAGCACCTGTGTAGATCACTACAGATATTACCCTGTATGTGGAATGATCTGACAGTGGGCACCAATAAGTGGACCCCATTCCAAAGAATTTAGCCAGGAGGGATATCAATGTGGTATAGTCTCTTGAGGCAAGGAATCAAGATCTCTTGATGACCACAATATGTCAAGAACCAACCGCAATGGCTATGTTCCAAGAAGAAGCAGGACAAGGGAGCTAGAGTTTCACTGTTTGGGCAAAATGGCGACATATAAATGACAGAGAAATAACTCAATTCCTATAGACCATGGTGAACAAAACTATTCATGTCCCTGCCTAAAGCCAGTCACGCCACTTGTGCATTACAGCCCACCCCTACTCATTAGCCGAAACCATAATTTCAGCAATTTGCCCTTTTCTCTCCTACATCAATAATTTTCCCTCTCATCTAAATAATTTTCTTCAAATACAAACATGCATTTATTTCTATTTAAAATGACACATAAAACACAAAAAACCTTTCATATGACCTAAATTCTCCAGCTACTATCTCATTTCTTTGTTCTCTTTTGCTGCAAAACTCACTGTATAAGTTTTGCCTATATTTACAATTTCTGTACTCCCAATTTCTTTTTTAAGCCCACACCAATCCAGTTTTCACTCCTACTATTCCATAGAAACAACACTAGTGATGATCACAAATGACCTCCACATTGTTAAATTTATTAATCAATACTCAGTTCTAATGCTGACTGACCAGCAGCATTTGGACAGCTGATCGCTCCCCTCCATCCATTTTCTTGGTTTCCAGGACACCACATTCCCTTGATTTTCCTCCTACTTCACTCATTGCTGCGTCTCAGTCTCCTTTGCTGATTTCTCCTCATCTTGCAAACTTCTTAAAGTCCATGGTCATCTTCTCTGTCATATTTACACTCACTCCTATGGAGATTTCATCTAGTCCATGGTTTTAAATACCATTTAATATATACTATTCATATATCAATGGCTGCCAAATATGTACCTCCAGGCCAGACCTCTCTCCTTTTGATATATATTCAACTGCCTACTCCCTATCTCCATGCGGATGTCTAACAGCCTCTCCAAATTTAAATCCTGATCTATTTGCTCTCAAACCTGCAGTGTTCTCTCTCAATAGCTGGCAACTCCATCTTTTCACCATTCAAATGAAAAATCTTAATATCATTTTTGACATCTTTCTATCTTTCACACTCTATATCCAATCTGGCTGGGAATTCTGTTGACTGACCCTTCCAAATATATTCAAAACTCAACCAATTCTCACCATCTCTGCTGCTACCAACCAGTATGAGCTGTTTTCATTTCTCACCTGGATGACCACAATAGCTCTTAAATTGGTCCCCCTGTTTATATCCTTTTCCCCGACAGACTATTCTCCACACGTACACTTTCAACTGTAACTAAGATCATACTGCACCTAGGTACAATTCCTGCAATGGCTCCCCATTTCACTCAGTGTAGAACTCAACATCCCTATAGTGGCCTACAAGGCCCTACATGGTCTGGCTTTCTACCCCTCCTCCTTGCTCATTTTACTTCAACCACTCTGGCCTCCCTGCTGTCCCTGAAGTGTCATGCAGAGTCCTGCCTTACGGCTTTTGCCTTCTGCCAGGACACTCTTTCCAGATATCTTATCTAACTACCAAAGCTCCTTTGAACCTTTCGTCAAACCTCAACTTGCCACGGCCTATCTGGGGCACCCTATTTAAAACTGCAACCTCCTTCACCTACATTCCAGAGTCTACTCACCCTACTCTATTTCTTTTTTCCACAGTACTTATCATCTTCTCAAATTCTTTATAACATAGTTATGTATTATATTTATTTGTTGTCTATCTTCTCTCTCCCATGTCCAAAAGAATGTAAATTCCATCAAAGTAGATATTTTTTTTTGTTTGGTTCTTTGATATATCTACAAACTCTTGGTATAAGTACTCAATACACATTTGTTGAATGAATGAAATCTTAGAAATCAAATAAATAAGTTATTTTAAGGATGGAGCAATCAACTGTGTCAACAGTTACTGAAGATTAAAGAATATTCTGACAGGTTTAATAAATTTAGGCAAGGACCTTGGAGTACTGAAATAATTCAAACCACTGATGACAATCTTAGAAATATCTTGGTAGACAGCAAAAAATGCCTAAGAGCAAATGCCCTAAAAGAGAAGAAGGTAAATTACAGAAGTTGAGTGAGTTTGGAATTATAGGAAAAATTCTATTAAAGACAGTTTGTGAACAATTAGGAAGTGGTACTCACTAGGAGCGAGGATGATCACGCAAAGAACAAGTCACGTGACTTTCCCTTTCTTAATTGGGTTGAATGAAGAAATGGTAAATTTGGCTGATGGTCAAGAGACGTTGTTTCCAAGTGTGATTTGTAAACTTGTGTCCAAGACACAAGTTCTTAAGAAAAGGTTCTGCAGAGCAGGGAGTAGTGAGTCCTAAAAGTAAAGGAATGGGAGGACCTAGTATAGTCCATAGCTGGCTTGCATATGCCCATCTTAGGGAGACGTGAGGGAAGGTTAGCTGCATTAAAAGTATCAGGACTGGGAGAACACGACCAAGAAATCTCAAACCTCTTAGAGGGCAGATGATGAAATATAGGAGGTAATGTCATGAATGGTGGTAAAGGTAATCTTAGTCATCATCATTACTGTCATTATCAAAATAGCAGCTAATCATTTGGGGAGAGCTCACTATTTGGCTAAAAACAATTCTAAAAGACTAACATCTTCAAAACAAACTTATGAGGGAAGAACTTATTATCCATCCCTTTTTGCAGATGATAAAACTAAGGCACAGAGAGGCTAAGTGTTCAAGGTCATATAACCGATAGATAGAAAAGCTCATATTCAGATTATGGCTGCAGAGCCTGCCCTTGAGCTACAGTCCGGGTTCACAGTCAGAAAAACACACGGACTCCTGCAGTACTGAGTAATATATGGATGTCAATCTCAAAGGAAGTCTTGAGAGGTATGCCCCTCAAATTCTCAACTTAGCCCTGTCCTAGTGTACATTCTTTTCAATGACATACATAAAGAAACTAAAAGATTGCTTATAAAACCAAAATGACAGGGAATTTGGAGGAATAGCTAAGATTTTCTGATGACAGATGAAGATTCAAAAATATCTCAATAGACTGAAATGATGAGCTGAAAATAACATTAAATTTAATGGGTTTTTTTAAAAAAACTCCACAAATACAACATAGAAAAGATAAAGCTAATTGTGACTAGTATTCTTCTTATATTCCTTACGCACTACAACCAACCAATGGCCACGTCCTAAAATTTATCTCCTAATGTCTCTTGATCTGTCCCCTCTCCTCCACCTCCTTTGCCTCTCTAATTTAGGCACTCATTGCCTCTCTCCCCTCTGCCTCCACACTCTTGTCTTTCCAATCCATCTTACACAAAGCTCAGAAAAATCTTCCTAGAGCACAGGTCTATACCTGGTACTCCCTGCTTACTCACCTTCAGTGGTTCCCCACTAATCTGAAATTTAGGCTTCCCTAATTTAAAAAGGCCAACTTCCTTGAGCCTGGCATTCAAGATTCTCCATTTTGGCTCAGGCTTCCTTTCCACAACCCAAATATTCAACATTTGTTTTTCCTTTTCCTAGTCTTCCTCACCTCCTTGACACTGCTCTGGTTTCTTTCTTCCTTCAGTTCCTTAAGCTTAAATCCTCTCTAAATTCTCCTCACTTTTCACATGACCTAGTTCCTATCCTTCACCAAGCCTTTGTTGTCCTTAAGTACTTTCTTCCTCCTGGAGCATGTCATCTTTATGTATCTTACCACATTTTCTGCCATAAATTAATGCTGTGGATATCCACGTCCTATTTCTTTGTCCCTGTTTCTCTTTCTATCCTCTACCAAGAATGTAAGCTCATTAAAGGTATAATCTGTGACTGATTGGCTTCTTTATTCCCATACACTCACAGAGTGTCTTGGAGCTGATAAAGGCTCAATAAATATCTGACAAATGCAATGATTGGATATAAGAAGAAGCACTGTGTCCAGCACTGGGTCCCACACAAGGAAGGCAATGGTTTTGCTCAAGTACAAAGAGCACACCTGGAACGCGAGGCTCAGTTTGGAGTAGTCCTTTTTAAGACAGACACTGTCAGACTAATGGGCAACAGAGATAGAAGACTGGGATGGTTTGCAGAGCCAGGACATATCAGAACCCAAGAGTGTTCAATCTAGTAAAAAATGAAAAAAAACTAAATGGACCAGGATAGCTATCTTCACATATCTGAAGGGCTTTCATGTGTAAGGATTAAACTGATTTGGAATCACTCCATAAAAAAGGACAATGTCCAATGGGTACAGGAATATCATTTCCAAACAAGAGACTGTTCAACAATGGCCAGTCTGCTTTGTGGATGCAGTGAGCTTCCCATAACTTGACATGTTGAGAGGCAGGATCATAAACAATGAGGAAAAGATTGCCTACAATAAATAAGATGTCAAGCTATATGAAGTTAAAAGGTTTCTTTCAAAATAACAAGAACAACAATAATATATAAAGGGCGATCAGTGGGATTTAGATTCTAGAGTCAACTCTACCGTAACTTGGGCAGGTTATGTAACATCTCCCCACTATAATTAATATTCACTGGCATTATTATTTGTTAGAAATTATTGGTTGGCCATAATGAAATATGAGGAAAAGAAGATATGACTTGCTTTTTAAAAAAAACTTAAAATTCAATGGAGTTAAACATAAACATAACTGTAAAATTAAAATGCAATGTTATTAAAATGCAACTGATTTTAAAATATTTTAATTTTTTTTAATATTTAAGCTTTAATATTAAAAATATGCCATTTGATTCTCATTTGGTACATGTGACATCGGTACAACCACTTTGGTTTTGTAAGGCTGAAAATATAATACTCTGTGGCCCAGAAATTCCAATCTTAGACAACTAACCAAGAGCAGTGGCTTTTAACAGTTTTATTTGTATATCCCTTAAAGGAACTTTGAAAAACTATATTCTCCTTTCCACATTTTTAAACTGACATTTAGTATTTTTCATCATGAGCTTAAATGGTCACAAAAGATATAATTTTGGCATATTATAAATACTGACACTTTAAAATCACTATTTTAAATGTATCCAATGGAATCTCAATACCATAGGGATTTGATACCCACCATTACACATTTAAAACATATATGAATAAGCTCTTCTTTAACAGTTGGATATTTTTCATTTTTCTCTTGAATTTGTATTTCTATTTCACTTTCTCACTAAATTTTATCTTAATGGAATACATGTTTAAGCTAGAAAGTATTTTACTAATTACTCTATTGTAGTTTTCTGCAAAAAACTGTACAAAATAAAATCTAAAAAATTAAATTAACATTTTCTGTTACCACAAGACTAAATTTTAACATATTTTTGTTTGAATTGCTGTTATAATTATTTGGTACCCAATTGATTATAACACAATTATTGATTATATATATGATTTAAACCTAAATA
Organism: Equus quagga; assembly: GCF_021613505.1. Lineage (NCBI taxonomy): Eukaryota > Metazoa > Chordata > Mammalia > Perissodactyla > Equidae > Equus > Equus quagga. The sequence goes on along the minus strand of NC_060274.1, from coordinate 112,430,214 downwards.
TTTTAAAATTTTCAATGAATAATTATTGAACAGAAAAAGTAAAATATTGGGAGTGCATCTCTCAGGGAGGTGGTTGGGTTTCTTTTCTTTAATTGGTTCATGTCACTGTGGATAAATGTTAGTTACGGCTGGAATAAAGGTGGTTAAGCCTTAATCTATGTTGTATTCCTCAGCCAGATTCATTTTTCTTAAACAGTGCTTCCCGGCTCACTTATAATGACTCCTTATCATCATCTTACATAACATCTAAATTTCCAAGTCTTATTTTTTAAGACCCTTTGTTATTTGGTCTTGCTTTTCCTATTCAACATTAGCTCCTATTACCTTCTACTACGAACCCTGTTCCATTCAGACGTCCTCCGCATTTCCCCCCTCTGAATCTCCGGCAGCTACGTGTGTGCCTCCTCTCCATCCCTGCAAGGCCTTTATTTATTCCTTCTACCTCCCTAAATCTCATTCATCTTTCTAAGGTCCAGCACATAGCTCACCTTCTGTGAAATCTTTCCTGACTCCAAACACCTTTCTCTTTCTTTCCCTCTTGGGTTTTATTCCTTCTGCTCTTATATTCTGTATTGTGCAAGTACTGCCTGATTATGTACTGTACTTTACCTATCTATCCTTAATTATGTACCACACAAATTTAGTATTTTATTATGCATTTGTTTCTTCCCTAATTGTTTCAGGTCTTGTCAACCAGACCATAATTTGTTCATATTATTAGCTTTTTACAGGAAGTGCTATGATCCTTTTTATGAGCTCAAAGAGATTTCTGAACCCAGAGACACGAAATGAGAGGGAAAACTAAAGGTTTTCAAGTTCATAACAATGGCTTTTCATTTCCACTGATGCTGAAAACAGGTTTGACTGTCCTTTCATGACAGCAGGAAGGGTACACATCAAACGTCAGGAGGAACACATTTGTAAGAACTAAAAAGAAATCACATCATAGATTATTATGGGTTATAAAGAGCTCAAAATTGCTTTACTTTAAAGATCTTTTAGAATCACAAGATGGACTAATCCAGGTCTGGAATTTTCTAGAGGAAGACCTATCTTGCAATCCTAGCCTTTCATGAAAATCAAGCCTGACACCTCCTCTACGCCAGCCAATGGCAGTCCTCAGTAGCTCTGCCCCGTTGTCTCCTTCATTTCCTCTGCCGGTATGACTATACAGGCATCTAGGAGACTATTTCTGTGGCACGTGTTCTTGTCAGGCCTCTTGACACACTCGAGAGTGGTCCTTTTCTATAATGGTGGACAGTCAGGCTATGAAGCCAATATCACCAACCGGAACAATCATCAAGTTCTAAAGTGACTTTGCTTAGCTCCCCACAGAAGCTCTACCTGTAGGCCGCAGTGCAAGTGTCCTTATATTCCTGGAGTTTCACACACACCATGTTGAGGAACTGATCTGAGTAGGCACTCAAGTCATGCATCAGGTTCATGAGGTCTTGCACTGTCTTCTCCACAATGATTGTGCTCTGGAAAAGAACACAAAGAGAGAGGCCACAGAAATCATGAGTTTTTCTCTCTCAACATGTAGGACAAGGAAGGACAACTGAAAGGATGCGATCATCTAAGGCATTTGAGCTTTCCTGGGAGGAGGTGACATTTAAAAATACTGATTAAAATCAACAACAAAATAAGTATCTTGCATGGCGCTGGTCTTCCAAAGGCCTGAGAAAGTGTTTTCTGTGAAAGGACATAGGACAGGGATTTTCAAAGTGATTTCATGGAATTCTTGGCATCCACACAATATCTCTGTGGCTTTTAAGAAAGAAAATACACATTCAGTTGGAGCCTCATTGATCCCCTCAAGGGCTCTATTTTGACATTAGGGACCTATGACAAGCAGCACAAAGAAAAAGCCTTCCATGATTTGTTTTAAAAATTTCAAAACCATCAATGTATTAAGAATAACAGCGAACATTTGTATTGTGCCTTACAGCTTGTAGAATGTTTCCACGTACACAGCATATGTTATCCCTCTTGAAACTTACATGATAATCACGATAATCAGGAACTTTTACGGGTTCTTACAAGCGCTGAGGACAGCACTAGGCACGCTACATACTTCATCTCATGTAATCCTCGCAATATGCCTACCTACCAGGTGAATCCTATAACCACTCCCAGTTTAACGATGAGGAAACTGGCTTAGAAAAATGAGGTTAAACAAAGCAAGGGCTCCAGGCTTTGCTCTTTTAACTTCACCATTCTGCCTCACAGCTAGACCCGAGTTCTCCTGCCTGTAGCCCAAACGTTTTCTCCAAAGATCAAAGTATTTCCTGGTGTTGTTTTCACTGCAGAAGCAGCGTCCAAACAGACTCAGACATATTTGACAACTGAATTAGAGAAATGCCAAGGGAAAGAATAACAAGCCTACCTTACAGCTAGAGACTGATAGTACTGTGCAGCAAATCAGCGTTATATCTGAAAAGAGGCATATTCAATAAATTCTAAATCTTTGGTTAAGAAAAGACGGAGTTATTTAAACCATTAGTTCATGCTTCTTTCAAAAGGAGCTGAATCACACTGGAGTAAATACGAATCACAGGCTTAGCAGCTTGGAATCCTTTGGTCAATAAATGGTTTGTTGAATACGTATTTATTTATGTAGAATTACATAAGCTATGGTAGACTTAGCCATAAAAGTAAAAATTAAAATTTTTTTCCTCCAGTTTGACAGTGATCCATGAAAGAATCAAAGGCATTTCATTACGCTTAAATGCAGACTATAGGGTATAGGGTTTGGGTTAATTTTTTTCTTCTAAAAATAAAAAGAATGGATAAAAATGTACAGGTTTTCTCAAGACAATGGACGATCCCCTTGAGTTGTGAGTTTACATGTGAAAGCTTATTCAAGATTATTTGGTTGTAGAGGTTTCTTGTTTTCTTTCCTTCTCTTCTCCTCCCTCCCCACGTCTCATAATCAGAAGGTGAAAAAGAAAGAGCAGCTATATTCTGTAAGACAAACCTCACAGGAAACCACATCTCAGTCTCTACAGAATCCCCGCAAGTTCCACTTCCCTTTCTGGATTGATTTTAAGATGAAAGCGCTGCAGCTCACGCTGACCCATAATCCCCTTCCTCTGGATTTGTGTGTGAGTGACAGGAATTGATTCTGCTTAGCTACATGTCCCCACGCTGCTAAGAGGAGTCTAAAATCCTCATCCTGATTTGGAACACAGGATATCCTACAACACGTGGGCAGCAATTAATAAAGGAGAGTAGAGTTCAGCCATCCTAACAAAGTCCATTTAAAATCTAAAACACTGCAGGGAAGATGAGCACGGAGACATTACTTGGATAATTAAGAGAGAGGACCTGGTTCTATTCCCAATTATGCCATTGACAGTCAATTCTGGGGCAGGTTTGGAACTGAGTCTTCTAGTAACCAAGGCTAATTTGATGGCTCCACCACTCTACTGGCCCTCACCACTCAGCTATTCAGTTGGTGCATGAGTGCTTTTACACTTAGATAATACTGCGTAATTGGCCTCAGGTCACCTCAGGTGTGTTTGGCCTTCGTGATTAGAGTATCAGCTTCTCAAAAGTGAGACTGGCATTCTTTTCCTTTTGTCCATCTCCCATCCTCCCCTCCATCACTTGCTTATAATTTCTCAGTATCTTCAGGACAATGCTACTAATAAAAGAAACAATATTAAAAACATTAATACACATAAATAAACCTCTCTGAATGTTGTATGTGTGAGGCATGCTAGACACAGACATCTTTGCATTTTGAAGTCTTTTTGGGTGGATTCAGTTTGGTCTGTCTTTATTCAGTTTGGTCTTTGTTACTCCAGTGCTTTCGTGGACTAGAACTATGACACTCGGAGGGGAAGGGGAGAGTGCAAGCACACAGGAATATTCCCTGGTGATAGAGGTTTTGGGGTAAGCAGGAAGTACCTGTTGGGAATGATTACAATGCCATGGTTTAATTCGAATGGCTGTGCTCAACACAGGGCCTGAGTGATGCTGTATGATTACATACAATTGTCCACCTATTCGGTTGGTTTACCTTGTCATGGTAGCACTCTGGATAATCAATCACTACATTCTCTTCAAAGAAAATGACACTGTAGTTTGCCAAATGATGGGTAAAAAAAAGTTCCCATTTTTCAAGAATTTAGAACAATTTCCAATCAGTGGCTCTGACAGATAAACGTTGAAAATATCAAATTTCTAACAAGGTCAATCTTATTTTTATTCATTTGATCTCTTTGGCATCACAAATGATTTACTGACTCATTATTAATTTTGGGATTTGCCAATGTCGAATATAATGATTTCATAATAAGTAAAACCCTGATTTTATTCATTATAATTTCTATTAAAGATTTCACAAGTGATTGATATTTGTTTAGAAACAACTCAATTCTCATTTCTTGCAACTTATTACCAGGTAATAAAGTCTGGGCATGACATGAAAAATGAGAAGAGAAAAAAAATCTCATGATAGTTGATGCAACAAAAAAAGCATCACTAGGAAAAATAAATGATAAATAAAAGTTTATTAGAGAGATATGCCAGTAATCTCAAATAAGAGGGTCTCTAAGGATGAGCTCTTTGGTTTTACACTTTTAAGCAATTTAAGGAAAGAATGAATGAAGATGATTGGACCTTTGAGACCTGTCCACTGTTTGCCAAAATAGGGCTCTGCTGCACGATACTAATATTAATATTATGGGAAATTGGCTACAAGTCAAATAATTTGGAAAATGCTGAGTTAAAGAAAACTCAAGTGGTTTCTTCACTAGAGGACTTCAGAAACTTTTAATATGCTAATGTCATTGCGACTCTTAAAGAGGCAAATGAGGTTTTCAATCTTCCCCTAACTATTGAAGTAAAGAGAAGACTTTTCACAGCACATCTTTTCACATCTACTAGAACAGTGTTTCCAGAACATGGTTTGGGAACAACTCTCCCCAGTTTTCTGGTTTTACTGATGAGGATGCCAGGCCCAATGACATGCTGGAGGGTACATAGAGTCCTGGCAGGAAGAGGGTGAGAAGCCAGGTCTCCCTTGTCAGTCCATGCCCTTTCCTACACGCCAATCATTTTAAGCTCTGGATCCTGCCTAACTCTCCAGCCTTCTCTCTAGCTTCACTGGGCATGCCCACTCTGTGCTCCAACCACACTAAACTACTAATCATTCCTTGACTGCACCAGGCTGCTTCCTGCCTCTGTGCCTTTGAGCTTCCCAATCTCTGTGTCTGGCATGCCTTTCCTAGCTCAGGCCTCTCTCATTCTTCAAGAGTCAGCTCAAGGGTTATCTGTTCTGATTTAAATGCCCTCGTCTGTGCTACCAGAACACCCTGGGCATAATTTTAGCCCACGTCCTAAATGGACATGGCAACCACTGGTTCACTTGACTGTCTCTTTTGCTTGACTATAAATTCCTTTTGATCAGTTTACCTAAGATGCAACATATCTGGCATATTGCAGGTGCTCAATAAATGTTTATTAGCTCAACTGATACAATGTATAGCACATTCAGAGGAGGGTGAAAAGACAGATTTAGGGGATAATTATAATGCAAAATAGTGGGTTAAAAGCCTGATTTGTTAAGATAGAATCAGATCACAGCCACTTTCTTACTACATTACTACATGGGAATTATTTTAATTCCCATGGTTCTAAAGACTGAACATTTACTGTGTCTAAAGGTCTTAGATTTTTCTAAAAAATATTCCTAATTTCACCTGAATGGATTATTTTCTATAATGGCAATCCACTATATATACAATGAAATGTGCTAATTTTAAAGTTTTAAGTCATATAAATAAACTCACAACTCAGAAAAACAAAAACAAAAAACTTTAGTTTGGAGAATGCAGTCTCCCTGGAGCAGAGATGGTGCAAAGGACCTAAGGTTCTGAGAACTGCTTGAGGAGGAATTCGGAAGAGAACATTGAGTAAATCCGTCCATCATTCAGAGACACTCCACCACCACTGCACACACATACCAGCAATTGTGGAGGAGGGGGACTTCACAAATGTTTGATGATGACAATAATGTTTCTGTTTATTGGGACATATTCAAATACTAGTCAGTAAAACTTGTCATACTATATTGTCCTTCCAGCTACTATCAGCTCCAAGTTGTAGTTGGCTGTAAATGATAATAACTACAGCAATAAGAGAATCCAAAAGGACATCTACTTTCTGTTTTTTAATCTCTGTTTTAATTTGTGTGATGTTTAAAATGCTCTGGATGGGCATGCTCCTTTAATCAGCCAGCTGGTAAAAGGCTATGTATCCAGGTGCCACTATTCTCCTCCAAATCATTCTCCACCCCGCAAGCAAAGGGATCTTTTAAAAAAGTTCTATCTCCCATAGAAATGAGTGCTTATGTCCATCAAAGTACATGCACTCAGGTATTCATACCAGTTTTATTTATAATAGCAAAAAGAAAAAATAAAAGTGGTCCTCAAGTCCATCAGTAGTTGAATGGGGAAAGAAATCGTGGTATATTTATATGGTGGAATACTGCAGAGCAATGAAAAAGGATGAATTATTGCTACACATGATGACATGCGTGAATCTTGCAGACCATATGCTGAATGAAAGTAGTCAGACAGAAAGGAGCACAACTGTATGGTTTTGTTATTATTGTAGTTCAGTAACAGGCAAAAGCAATCTCTGGTGATAGAAGTCAGAATAGTGGCTACCCTTGGAGGAGGCGGGTCCTGACTGGGAAGGAGAGAACCTTCCAAGTGCTGAAAATATCTTGCTTGGGTAGCTGTTGCATGAGTAAAAACATGTGAAAATTCTTTGGCCTTAAGATGTGTACTTTTCAGTTTGTCAGTTTAATTTCAAAAGAAAAATTTTAAGTTCTATCTGATTATGTCTCTCACCAACTCCAAACTCTTTAATGCACTAGGCTCCACATTTTTCAGATAACCCATAAGGCCCTTCATGACTTGGCTTCTATCTACCCCTCCAGTCTCTTCGTCAACCATTTTCCCCTTGCCTCTCTAAGATCTGGTACATGGGGCTTCTTCAGTTCTTCATTCCCATTTCAGGCCTTGCATTTGCCTGCAAAGTTTTGTCCTTTGTCTTCCTTTCCTGGGGTACTTTTTCTTATCTTTCAGGTCTCAGCTAAAAGCTCCTTTCTGTTAAAAGACTCTCCCTAGCTCCTATTAGGTCCTCCTGTTAGAAACACCTGGAAAATCCCCCCCGCCCCCATTTGGTTCTCTTTCTCTGGAGAACCCAGATTAATACACTTTTGCTGGGGAAGGGGGAGATAAGGACTGGGGGGGACATCTGGTTGGTGGTTACATGCGTGCATGTTAAATCTCAATTTTAAACAATTTATGTCGAACCATTATACAAATGAATAGGCATAGGCACTCCGTCAAAAACTTGTCTGAGAATACCATCTGTAAGTATATAAGTATTCTATTATAATGGTTTTCACTTATGGTATATTTTTAAAACGTGAAGATGTAACAGTATTGTTGGCAGTACTATTGTAGACCACTAGAGGAGAGCTGTTCAGAAGGATCAGAGGTGCTTGGGGAAAGAACAGGGAACTTAACTAATTGATTAAATAGATACGTATTTATTAAGTAAATATTTTCTCTGTGCCAAATACCAGGCTAACTGTAGGAGATGAAAAGCCAGATGAGACAAGATTCCTGCCCTCCAGGGATCTTAGATATTAGTAGAAAGAGACAAGTTCACAAATAAGGATAATAAAAAATCATAGGTGCTGTCCTCGGCATCTGTATATTGTACGGTCGAGGTACAGAGGAAAAAGGAGTTAATTGGATTGGAGTGGAAGGGTGGGGGGAAGCGGTGAGAAAGAGGAAGTTATAATTCAACTGAGTCCTAAAAGACGAATAGCGACTTGCAGATTGACAAAGATGAAAAAAAGCACTTGAGGTAGATGGAGCAGCATGAGCATGAAGGAGCGTGGGATTCAGGGAATTGCAAGTGGTTCTTCGCGGTGGGGTGAAGGGTGTGTGTGAGTGTGTGTGCGTGCGTATGTAGATCAGGAGGGCAGGCTGAGAGAAGCAGTCAGAAGCTAGATCCTGGAGGTCTTTTTATAACATACACATACATAGTACCTAAATATTTTGAATATTCCTCTTTTCTCCTTCTCCAGCAGCAATACAAAAAAGTAATCCAATTGATGTCACTAATCACTAGATGATCCACTCCAAGCATAGGAAGATAATTTCAAAAGGTTCCACTGTTCAGAAAAGACAAATATACAACTAACAGGGAAAGACATTCCGAAGCTCTGTCTGGCACCCTAAAGAGTTAGGTAGAATTTATAAATAGGCATAAACAAAAACTATGAGGTCAAACTTTGGGCAGTCAGAAAAATTATATCCCTTTAGAATGAATATTGGTGATTATAAAATTTATTTGCCAATTAAAAACTGGGAAAACGTCTATGATGATGTAAATTATTAATACAATTTTTTTAACATTTTGGGTAGAGGATCATTTATGACTGAATAAAATCTGTGCCTAACATATCTTATAAGCACAGCTGGCTTTTTATGAGGTTTATTTAGGGGTTTGTGATTTCATATTCAAAACAAAACAAAATACAGGAAAGGGGAAAGAAGAACACAACAGTTGTTTTTAATTAGACTGTGAGATCCCAGGGGGCATCTTTGTTTCCCTAGCTAATATTAGGTAATAAAGAAATATTTGTTGACTTATATACTTCAAATCAATGTAACTCTATGGCCAGGTTATCAATGCCCCCTGAAATGTAATAGAACCCAGAGAGTGGAAACAGATCAACGAATAGGGAGCATGAGTACTTGTAAGAATATCTCCAACTGCACTCCCCAATACACACATACATACCCCAGATACATATTTAAGGGCACCTTTAAGTTACTATTCTGCAAACTACATAGTGCTACATGTTGGGAGAGACATAGAAATACAATAATAACAACAAGAGCAGCTCTAGTACTTCCTCTGTGCCCAGCAATGTTCTCGGGGTGAAGCATAGTCTCTTTTTCTGGGGGTGACAATAGTCTAGCTGGGATAACATCATTTAGAACAACAAACAAGTGATAGTCCAAGAGAAGATGCAAGTAAGTGCAAAAAACAATGTAGGGGAGTAGGGGTAAGAAGGTGGGGGAGCCTGAACTGGCATCTGGAAGATGGGTGAGGTTTGGATCACACAGAGGAAGAGGCAAGGTATTCAGGCAAGGGAAAAGGTGTAGGCAAGGGCTAGGAATAAGGGATGAGCTGGCCTCATGTAGCAAACAGGAGATAAGTGTGGCTGGAGGAGGGGCTTCCTGTTGAGGAGAAAAGGAGGGAGCCAGCTTGTGGAAGGTCTGAAGGATGGGCTGAGGGCTTCCTCCTGCAGCTGGAGAGAAGCAGGGCAGCGTATTAGGTGGTGGAGCTCAGAATCCTAATTCTAGAGCTGAAAGCAACCACTTGCTATCCACAGTCTAATTCTCTATTTTTTTAAAAAGAAAAACAACCAAAACAAATTATTAAAGGGCCTTTCACAGACACATAGCTAGTTTATGATACTTTAAAATCTAGAATCCAGGTCTCTGAGTTCCCCTTGGCCAAAGCTGATGATTGGAGCATCAAATGGAATAAATTATTGTAGTTGATTATATTTATTGAAAAACATGAAAAATCAATGCAGAGCACAAATCAGAAAAAACTCACTTATCATTTGAGTGACTATTAAATTCTTCTTTGAAAATTGATAGAAAGAAACAATTATCCATTTACTGTTTTTCCAGTAGGAAGTATATTTCAGGATTATCAAATAGGGAAAGCTCTACTTTAGGGAAGAATGCCAGCTAGAAGGAATAACAGAATTAGAAAATCATTTTGCAGCCCCTAATAAAACAATTGATTCAGGAAAAGATTATCAATTGATACTAAAACAAATAGAAGAAAGTTGACAGGGAAATGAACATTTTTGTAGTGGCTAAGTTACCCCACACAGATTACTTTCTGGTCACACCAGGAAACTGTAACTGCACAATGGAGGGACCAGATGGTCACAACTCTCAGCCAAGGGTCAATCTTAACATCGTTAATGTTAGGAAGCCAGCTCTTACAGGTCTGCAGATGTGATGGAATATGAACTGTAACATCATCTATGATACAGTCTTTCTAAAAATATACGACTTCAATGTAATCAAGCTGTTAGATCTAACTTCAAGTAACAGGAAACAGATGAGGCCGTCAGACAGATGCAGAAGATGGGATTTTCCAGAGTACAACTGGCTGGGTCTGTTCAACATGTCAGCGTCATGAAAAAGGTGACTGTTCTAGATTAAGAGACTTAAGCCACACAATAATTATGGTCCTAGATGGAATCCTAGGTTGGACAAACTAGTCGTAAAGAACATAATTGTGACATTTGGGAAATTTCAAAATGCACTAGATATTAGACGATATTAAGAACTTATCACTAATGTTGACAATAGTGACAATGCTATTTTCATAATGAAGAAAACACTCTTGCCTTGTAGAGAAGTAATACTAAAGTATTTTGGTATAAAATAGCTTGAAAGCTTGCTTTAAACAACTAGAAAACCAGATGAAATATATGAAGTAATAGTTTTCGGACACCGGAGAAGGAAAACAAATGAGGTGAGCTCTACAAATGCCCCACAGCTGGAGTTTCCAGGCCACAATACAGGAATGGGGGACCTAACCAGAGCCTAGAAGTCTTGCTGAGTTGCGGAGACAGAATCTGGAGTTTTGAGAGGTTAAGGCGGCTAGAGTTTTGTGGGGCAAAATACTGGAGAGGCGGGAACTGCACAGAGAGAAGGAGAGGGAGAGGAAGGGAGAGAGAGAGAGAAAGAGATTTCTGTAGCTCTTCAGAAGATCTTTCGCTGAGTATTGATCTGCTCATGTGTGGCAGAAACTACTAAGGCTGGTGAAAGAGCTACCTGAAAAGAGCAGGTGGAATCCCCAGCATTCACACAGGGTTAGGAATGGCTCACCCTCCCACTAGCTAGAGTGGAAGAGCCTCCTACTAGACAGGGCATCTGGTAGGGTCCTCTGAAAGGTATTGCCTCATAGTGGGGCCAAACTGGCCTTAGACTAAATGTTGTCCTGGACATGTCTAACAAAGCCTAGAAGCAAACCTTGAAATGATCAGTGTAATTCTAGGTCACTAAAATGTGTCCTAAAATAAAGTTCAATAACATGTAAAGAACTACAACGAAATCCCACACTCAACAATGTCCAGCACACAATCAAAAATTATCTGGGGTGCAAAGTAGGGGGAAAATACACGAAGAGGAGGAAAATCAGTTAAGAGAAACAGACTCAAAAATGACACAGATAATAGAATTAGTAGACAAGGAGGTTAAAACAGCCATTATAAATATCCTATGTTCAACAACATAAAGGAAAACATGAATATGACAAGAAGAGAAAAGGAAGACATGGCATTAGAAATTATCCAAAATAAAACACAGAGAAAAAAGGATGAAAACAACAGAACAGAGAGTCAGTGAACTGTGAGACAATATCAGACAGCCTAATACCCATGTAACTGAAGTTCCCAAAGGAGGTGGGGGACAGAAAAAATAAAATGGCTGAAAATGTTCCAAATTGAGGAAAACTATCAGCCCACAGATCCAAGAAGCTCAACCAACCTCAAACAGATGATAGAAATATAGCAAGACTCATCATAAATTGCTAAAAATCAGTGCTAACTAGAAAAATCTTAAAAACAGCAAAAAAAAAAAAAAAAAGAAAAGAGATTTGAAAGGAAAAAAGAATTCCGACCTTTTGATTCATCCCCATTTTGAAGCTCTCTTTATTTCCACATACTGCACATTAGACACATACTGGTGTCAAAGGAAGATGGCCCTGGCTGACACACTGGAGGTGGACTACAGATGTGAGAGTTCATGGCAAAGAGGTTGACTCAAACCCCAGCAGTAGTTGAGGGTGGCTTGGACAGTGGTGACAGGAAGAAAAGAGGATCAAACAGACCAAAAAAGAACAGAGATAAAGACAAAAAAATCAAGAAAGCAAAGTATGATAAAAGCTAAGAAGAGTTTCAAGGAAGTGGAGTAGTGTAAGAACATCTAACTTTTAAGAAATAAACCAACCACTCACAAATTCCTCCAATGGAGAAAGAAGAATCTCCAATGGGAGGACTTAGTCCAGGTAATAGTGTCCTCTGGAATTTTATTTCCCAGTTGTATATTTCTAAATATGCTCTTTTTGCTCAAAGGACCCATGCTCTACAGTCTAGCTATACATACATTAAAAAAAAATCCCTTCAGGGGCTGGCCCCATGGCCTAGTGGTTAAGTTTGGCACACTCTGCTTTGGCGGCCCAGGTTTGGTTTCTGGGTGTGGACCTACACCACTCGTGTATCAGTGGCCATGCTGTGATGGCAGCTCACATACAAAATAGAGGAAGACTGGCACAGATGTTAGCTCAGGGTGAAACTTCCTCAAGTAAAAAGAGGAAGATTGGCAACAGATGTTAGCTCAGAGCAAATCTTCCTCAGCAAAAAAAATTAAAATAAAAGGCCCTTCATTCTTTCCTTAAGCCAACCAATACAGGTTTTTTTTTAAAAAGGTATTTACTCAAAGAAAAAAGTAGTGGGGCCAGCCTGGTGGCATAGTGATTAAGTTTGCACACTCCATTTTGGTGGCCCAGGATTTGCAGGTTTGGATCCCAGGTGCAGATCTACACACAGCTCATCAAGCCATGCTGTGGCGACATCCCACATACAAAACAGAGGAAGATAAGCACAGATGTTAGCTCAGCGCCAATCTTCCTCAAGCAAGAAGAGGAAGATTGGCAATAGATGTTAGCTCAAGGCCAATCTTCCTCACACAAAAAAAGAAAAAAATAGTAATAGGAAGTAGCATAGAAGTAAAAAGGCATGCAAAAGAACAAATATAGATGAGCTTATAGAAAACAGATGTCTATTCAAAGATAACCAAATTCTAGCCTGTAGCTGACTTGATTGATGAAGGTAAAATACTCAAGTACTCTTATTTCTTTTCTCTTATTTTGGATATACCTGTAAACATAAACAGCATTTATAACATAAATGTGAACGTTAGGAAGAGCTACTTACCTACCATCCATCTGTCAATCTAGCCAATATTTACTGAGCATCTACGACACGCCAGGCACTACCACTGTGCTACACCTGGGAATACAACAGTCCTAATGAGCTCCACACAGGTCTAAGTGCTTCATATGCATGATCTCTTTTAACTTCCTATAAATCTTATCTAACCAAGTATAAGGTGGGTACTATTACTCCCATTTTACAGTTGGGGAAACTGAAGTACTAAGAGATCAAAGAGTTATCCAAAGTCACACAACTAAAAAGTTGTGGCTTCAGCCAGGTTTCAACTCAGACAACTGGAATCTTTTGCTGCTTCTAGTAAGAACACAGAAACAGTAAGTGATGATTTAATCTTTTCAGGCAGTCCACAGCGTCAGGTGCAGGATGGTCAAGGTGAAAGAGGACTGATTGTGGAAGAAGGTTACTGTGACCTTCAGATGACAGTTTCAGTGGTGGGGTTGGTGAGACCAGATGAGGTTTACAGGAAGCTGTGAAGGGAGTGCGTGGTGAGGAAAGAGAGACACCACCTGAGATGTCTGTCAGTGAAAGTAAGGTGCGAAGCAACTCTGCATGTAGATAGGACTGAGGCAGGAGAGCAAATGAAGGTTGGACCCTCCTGCCGGTCACTAGGCTGTTCCATATGACCAGCCTTCTGGAGGCACAGGCCACTCCAATGCCAGCAGCCAAGAGTCTCTTCAGTGACAGTTTTAGGCCAGTGAGGGCTCTTCTCTCTTCACACTTTCCTGATACCCTGGCCTCTCAGTTCACCCAGAACTGATACCTAAGACAAAAGGACAGGACTTAAGGACATAAGATTGCCATATGACTAATAATTCAAACTCTCTTTTTTTTTTTTTTTTTTTTAAGATTTTATTTTTCCTTTTTCTCCCCAAAGCCCCCCAGTACATAGTTGTATATTCTTCGTTGTGGGTCCTTCTAGTTGTGGCATGTGGGACGCTGCCTCAGTGTGGTTTGATGAGCAGTGCCATGTCCGCGCCCAGGATTCGAACCAACGAAACACCGGGCTGCCTGCAGCAGAGCGTGCGAACTGAACCACTCGGCCACAGGGCCAGCCCTTCAAACTCTCTTAAAATTATCTTTCTGAAATTATGCTTTTGCATAATTTTCCATGCCCTGGTAACAACATCACCATAACATTTTTTAACACCATTTTTCTTGAGAACTAAGACTACTTTGCAAATATCTCAATCAATATCCCAACAGATTGTGAGAAAGTAGAGCAGTCATTATCGTCCCTATTTTTTAGCAAGTCTAACACTTAGAGCAGTTTCAAGGAACAAGTTAAACACTCAGAAAGAGGTTTTTAAAGAACTCCAGAACATCAAGCTGCCACCAAAGGTGGTCCTAAATGCTTGCATTTCCTTAAATTTCTCAAATTCTCATTCCATTCTGCCTAGTTTCTGTCATGTCACAAAGCATCTGTATTCACAGAAACCTCTCTCTTGATCTAGCAGTATTATTCAAGCATTTTATGTGATTATTTTGTCCTTTTAAAGACATGTCCTCAGCCACTCCATTTAGTGCCAACAACCTAACTCAAAAATTTGCCAAGCAGAACCTTTACAATTCTTCTCTTTGCTAGCAGAGGCAACGTCTCTTCAGCAGGAAGCTCCAGTGACCCACGACAGGGACGATTCATTAGGGAAGAGCTACAAATATATAAATCAACATGTCAGAGGAGGAAGTCCGGCTGGACCCCGTGGGAGATGCGCACTATGCACACAGTTGTTCCGCTCTGTGCAGCCTCACCTGTCTTTGGTGGCTCACACCATATAATAATCAATTATGCTGACAAGTTTTGCTACAAATTGTTTCAGGCTCAGTTACTCATGCACCTCAGAGGTGAGCTCTGGAGCCCTCTAAGGAGGAGAAGGAGCACGGGAGCTTGGCTTCCAGGAAAACAGAACATATGGAACTGTTTGAGGAAGAGAGTGTGTGAGCAAGCGTGGAAGCGTGTACATGCAAGGGAAAATTTGCTCAAGGGTAGAGCTCAACTCAGCTATGCCCCATCCTGGGAGAGACAATAAAATTTGAGAAGAACTAATGAATTTTAAAAAGTAGATCTTGTTTGTGACAAAACTGGCTGTCGTAAACCCAGCATTCTAGCTCATTCTAGGAATAAAGTTAAGTGCTCTGTATGACCTTTTCAAGCAGAGCAAAACAGTATGCACTACTAGGCAAAAATCAAATCACTAGTAAACAGGAGACTGGGTTCCAAACATGGTTTTAACACCAACTGCCCTCGCAATGCTGAACCTGTTACTCTCCCTTTCTTGATTCACAAGGGCTGTGATATTCTTCCTGAACCACGGTGACATCCTCAGCCTGCCCACCGTAAAGTCAACTTGGGCTTTAACTAATTTTCCAAAGTTTAGGAGATGAGTCATTCACACTTATCTTTCCTAGATTTTAATTATTAAAGCACGTTATTGGTGAAGGGAGAGGCCTATTTGAGATTAGAAATTACCACAGTGTATTCTGAGGAACTAAACTCGATGGCATCTCGCCACAGTTTGTGTGGAAGGAACAGTAATAGAATCACCCACAGACTGTCCAGGAAAGCATCTTTTCTTCTGAGTCCAAGAACAGTTAGTGGTTAAAAATCGGACTATCGAAGCTTTGATCTATTTCCTTCTACGACAATCTCTTCACACAGGAAACACCCACGCCAGTGGAAAGGATACAGCGGACACACGTACAATCATTTCCAGACTTTAGGATTTCATCAACCAGGAAAAATAAATGGACCAATACAGATCCAACTTATTTTGCCAAGTTATGATGCTTAAAATAATACAAAACAAAAACATATCACCTACAATACCATTGTTTTCATAAAATTATGAATATTTTAACACCGAAAAATAAGAGGAAAATAATATCAGAAAAAAAGGACAGTCCTCCCTACGAAAGTAAACTGGAAAATACACATACCCACACACACACACACACACCTCCCCCCATCCCCATCACCAACTGCATTGACCTTACTTTACCCATTTTCTATGGAGCCCATGTTTGATTGGACTTTGGGGCCCATCACCCTAGGAGGGAGGCGTTAGGTATCACTAACAGAGTACATGTTTTGCAGGTCACTATGCCTAAAGAGACAGAGATACTAAAGGACAATGTTCAACTGTTGTGATTGTTTTTAACTTTGCAGTGGGAGTGGGTTCGCTTTTAAATGGGAAGTTGTAATTCTACCAAACCAGGGCTTCATGTTTATTCTAGATTCTCTTACTAGACTAAGGATGAGAACAGAGACAGGCTCATATGTTTTAAGAAGTAGGAGAGGGGGCCGGCCCCGTGGCCAAGTGGTTAAGTTTGCACGCTCTGCTGCAGCAGCCCAGGGTTTCTCCGGCTCGGATCCTGGGCGTGGACATGGCACCACTCGTCAGGCCACGTTGAGGCAGCGTCCCACATGCCACAACTAGAAGGACCCGCAACTAAGATATACAACTATGTACAGGGGGGATTTGGGGAGATAAAGCAGAAAAAAAAAAAAAGATTAGCAACAGTTAGCTCAGGTGTCAATCTTTAGGAAAAAAAGCAAAAAGAAGTAGGAGAAATTAAGTACACAAACATTCAGCTGTCACTGGATTACATGTATAAAATTTTTTTAAATACAAAATTAATACAAAACTCAAAAGTACTAAATGGAATAAAATTGTTCAACAGCTTTTTACGCCGGGTAACTTAGGAGGCACTTTAAGACATGCAGATATAATTTGGAAAGAAAACTCTAATGATTCATAAAATTACCACAGTTCCCATGTAACTGAAAACAATAGAGCCTACCACAAAATATAGACAGAGCATTCAAATCATTTTAATGGCTTCTCATTTTTTTCTTTTAAACTCTCTGCTCCTTTTACCACCAAGATTTTTTTTTTAAATGAAAAGTAGAACGTCCCTGCTGCCCATTTTCTTCTTTTATTGTTTCCCTTTTGTTCTAAAAATGAGGGTAAAATTAAGTGCTTAGATCACTAGAGATTTCCAGATGGTCAGACAAATGAGTACTGGGGGCTACAGGCTTGCGTTTTTCATAGATATGGACACACATCTCTCACTCGGTCTCCATGGTTCCTGTTCAATACAAATTTGATTTAGCCTAAGTACCTTCAGTATGCGACAACCAAATTTCTGCCTAGAGGACCAAAGTGGGTTTAATTGCTTAAGTCAAAATGGGAATTTTCTATGCATTTATAAAGTATCCCTTTACTTTTTGGTGTATATATTTGAAATAAAATATAAAGTTTATATATTTCAATCTTTGCAGATTATTCTGAAATGTAACTGTTTTTCTTCTTTTTTATTTGTCTCCCTTCCTGCTCTCCACCCTTCTTCCCGTTTATTTTGTTAACCCCTTTCCTAGCTCTACAGAGCCACTATTCCTGTAGTACAAACCCAGACCATTCTTCCTCTTCTTTCATTTTCATGTGTTCCTTTTGCTATTCTCCTTTCTGTCTTGAACTATCACATAATAAGCTTTTAGGCAAGATCTGGATAACCACTGGAAGTGTTTATTTTGTTAAATAAATATGCATACATTGCTCACTATATACCAGGCATTATTCTAGCAGCTTTTAAAATTAACTCATTTAATCTCCCGAGTAACTCCATGAGGTAGATACTATTATTATCTCCACTTGCAGATGATAAAACTGAGGCACAAAAAGCTCAATAACAAGCCCAAGGTAACACAACTAGTGAATGGCAGAGCCAGATGCCAAGCCAGTCAGTCTGACATCAGAGTCCTTGCTCTTAAGAGGAATAAGAAGGATTTGAAAAGAGAAGGGGAAGAGAGGTGGAAAATACAGGGAGAAAGAGAGAAATTAATGACTGATTCATTGGGGATGAGAAGGATGGAGGGAAGGGCAGCCTACAAGTGGCCATGGATCCACAGTAAAAATCTGGGCTTTGTGTTCACTAGGGCTGTGGGTCAAAGAAATGTAAGGCAGGTGTGACCACATTGGAGGAAAAGTTTTGTGATTTTGAAGATAAATAGTAATTGACGTGGCTCAAGATCATTAGTGACTGGAATGCTGGCAAAGGTAAAATGGCATGACTAGTAATGTGCTGATAAATGTTTGACAACTGGCTCTCCAGGGAGATGAGCGAGTCCCGGTTTGCAGTGTTTGCTGGTTTCTGTTGTATACACTCCCACCATGGCCGATTTCAAGCTACCAATGTGATGTCACTGAACTTAGAGTCAGAAAGAGATATACAATAAAACACATGGTAATATAGTATTTCTGCCATCAGCTACAATAGATGCAAATAAGCAAGAGCCTAGATAATGGTAAAATAGTTAAGAAGTGATGAGTTTGAGTATTTATTCCCTTTGTTTTTAATATTATAGAACTTACTTCTTAATAATGGCTGTGTTTAATAACCAGCTAACAAAATTTATGAAAATTTAACAACCAGCTTGTGGGAGCCTATAAGAGCCAACTCATGTACACCACTGAGTGGGACTACTCAAATACATTTATTCCAAAATAAGCGGGTGGATAGTGGTCTGGAGACTTGACTTTCACCATGTCCCAAATTTGCCATAGCCAGGAAATAAATTCAGGACAAGACAGGCAAACAAAAATGATAGAGCTTAAAAAATGGAATATCCACTCTAAACCGATGAAGAAAGAAGTGTGAAAAAGAGAGTTTGAGAAGATAAGTTCAGAGAAGGCCGGAGTCTGTGTTCTCTAACATGCTCTAGGCCATGAGTGGCAAACAGAAGAACACTGTAGAATCTTGCCACCCATCCTCAGATTCCCTAAGCGAGGTCTTGCATCTTCCTTCTCTGTTCTCCATAGACTCTTTATTCATGGGAGACAGAGATGTAAAGAAGGAATAGAAGCCATTGTGTAAAAGGACAAGCTTCAAGTAAGCAATAATGATAAACTGTTGAAATAGAAAATAAGAGACAAGAATTAACGAATACTTTTTCTACATAAATCTAGACATGGCACTGAGAAAAATCTGCATGGAAAGCCCTGATACAGAGAGAAGAAAAAGTCAACTATCAGGGAATAGGCAATCTTCGAAGAAATCCAGTCTGTTTCACTCACCAAGATTTCCCCAGAAACAAGCACAGAGTCTAGCACAATCATATTCAGTATTTTTTTCACTAAATGAACTTCCATTATATCTGCTCCATGAGGTAATTGTCTTTGAAATTCTTGTCACTTGCATACAAAGGGATGCTTGTGTGTGTGTGTGACTGAGAACTGTTTTTATGGAAAACTTTCTGCCTCTTTCTTTGTTGCTCAAGATTCGAGTAATATTTGAAAATTCACGAGCTCACACAGGAATGTACATTTAAAACCTGTGACCTCTAGCTCTTCATGTAACCTTACGAGGTGCAGTCCGGTATAGGATTTTATGTATAAAGCACTTACCCAATGCTTGTTGAATTGAAAGATTAGTGCAAGATCCATCTCATTATTCCAAACTGCTAAATAATGGGCTGTTTTGCTAATTGACACCTGAACATATAATTATAACTGGCAACCCTACCTAGCAGAACACCTTAAGTCAAAAAATCAGCTAGCTTCCAGGTCCCAAGTGGCAGACTGTGGCTAAAACTGAAAGTTAGTTAACACAGTTCTCATTTGTATAATTGCAGAGAGGAAGCACAGCTGCGAGCCTCAGGCTGGCTTTGGTAAAGCCAATACTGAGATGGAGGCCTTTCACTTTTATTGAATACTGTGTGTCTGCCTCTCCCAGTGCCGCCCTTACTCAATTGATAAGGATTTCCTGCCATAAAATTCTGCTTTAGAGAAGGGATTCGACCTTCCTGCTATAGTTCATGTGGTACAGTTTGGATATAGAAAAACAGAACGGCTATGTCTAGAGAAGAACCTTTATCAAGTTCTTTTTCCAGAACAACCATTTAGTGCATATTCTCGAGCACCTATTACAAGGAGGTCACTGTGCTAAGGAGATGTGAGCATAGAAGCGGGGAGCGGGGACTAACCTTTATTAAATACCTCCTTTACGCCAGGGATTATGCTAAGCAGGGCCACATGTTTTATCTCATTTGGTCTTCACATACCTCATTTTACAGAGAAGATAGGGAGCTTCAGAGACCTTAAGTTCCTTGCCTGAGCTAACACGGTAAGTGGTAGGGCCCAGAGCTGCCCTCAGACTTGTCCCATTCCAAAGCCCGAGCTCTTTCCATTATACCAAGTGACAACTTAAATCACGAATTCTCAGGCAAGGCCCTTGCATGAAGGAGACTGCAATCTAGTTTTAGTCTGCTTGAAGGGGCTATAAAAGATATATATACACAGAAACTCAGCTACTCACCGAAGGTATATATGAGTGCTTTTCATCATGACCTGAGATGCTCTGGAAAAGTTTTGCAGACAAGTTAGAATCTGAGTTGGGCCTTCAGGGAAGGTAGGCAGAAAAGCTGCACCCTAACAGCATGGAGGAGGTAGGAAAAAAGGGGGATGGGTTTTCCATATTCCTCCAGTTGCCTGATGGGAGAAGGAAGGCAGGGCTGATGAGTAAAGGCATAGGGAGCAGGGATGAGAAAGAGGTACCTAGGGGAGAATTTACTTGTGGGTAAAGAGAGGAGATTGAACATACACAACCTATTCTCTCTCCCTCCCAAAATCTCACTGAAATGAAGGTAAAGAGATAATTTTTTTCCAAGACACAGGCTATAAGGATAAGGAGAACTGGAGGGAGAAGACAAAGCAACACAATTTTGGAAGCTGGAAAGCAGATCAGGATAGTAAATGCCTTTAATAGGCTCAAGAAAGTGGAATCTTATGTCAGTAGGAGGAAAAGCTGAGCAGCAATCCAATTTCTACTGTGAATTCCCAACAGGCCCAGGTACATGTGGATGTGGGGGCAAAAGGCAAGGAGTGGCTAATGTAAGGATTAGCTGAAAGTCTATTTAAGAAGTAGGCAGATCCCCAGATCCCTTCCCCCAAGGGGTAACTGTGTCCCCTCCACTCTGGTAAAAATCTGAAGGTTTATTCTCGGGAAAGAATAAAACAGAGGGTCTTGGAACTGGGAGACAGGATGAACAATTAAGGACGGGGAAAAATCACAGGAATTAAGTGAATGTATGCATATCGGATGATGAGAATCCCCAGCCGTCTTCCGTCCTCTTCCCATTTGGTTTCCTGGCAGAGAGGCCTTCACTCTCCAGATAGTAGATTAGAGAATCTTTCTCTGTGGAGTCTGGTCCAAGAGGAAGGACCTAAAGTACTTACATTGAAGGTTTCCCAAACAAAGGGCCCAATCAAATCTTTGTGGTTCTATGACCCCAGCCCAAGAGAGGAAGTAAGATCAGAAGAATAAATAAAAGCTAAAGGACTCTTGTGCTAAAAGAGCTAAATAAATAAAAGCTAAAGAATTCTCATTTTTTACCTTCTGTGTTCTTAGCAATTATTTGATTACCAAATTGATGAAATAACCTCAAATTCATGCTGGTTTAAATGAGAAGGCCATTAGCACACATACTTTAAAGATCCCATGGAACCATATCGTCAGATAACACACAGAGTGCAGGGCACAAGTTATAATCTTCCTTTAATTAAGATAATCAATACACATTCGCTCAGGGTTCTAGTGAAAGAACCTGGTCTCTCTTAACATGCACACCCATCTCTGAGGCTTCTAAAAATTAGTCTTTGGCAGGTTTAAATAAGTGATTAGAGTTTTCCACTGTTATCCTACAGGTCATACCATGTATCATATTTAAGTGAATGTGGCAGGATAATCTTCTAAGAGACTAATTTCTGTTCTAACTGCCACAGGAAACTTGACGGGGAGAAAACTCAAAAGATATTTTTCCCCTTCTCTCCTCCCACTTGTAAAAGAATAACCAAGTCTTTGGTTCCCCAGGAAAGGCTTAACAGCTTCCTTTTGCTTCACGGGGCTCCCCAGAAGAAAATCCACCACCTAGGTCTGTGGGAGAGGAAGTTGGACTGCCTCAGTGGGAAGGGCTAGGAGGTTTTGCACACTTTGAAAGGACTGATGACAGTGAAGGTAAAGATAACAACATCGAACTTTTACTGAGTGCTGACTACTGTGTTAGAAAGTGTTCATATTAATACGTAAGTTGTAAATTTACATATTAATTTACTTAACCCTTGCCATAACCCTGTGAAGAAGGTACTATTATTGCCATTTCACAAAAGAGAAAAGTGAGGCACAGAGATAGGTAATGTGCCCAAGGCCACACAGCTGGTAAGCGGCAGAACCAGGACTTGAACCCAAGCAGTGTGGCTCCAGAGCCCACTGGCTCAATCATTCACAGTGGAACCCTGGAGTCTGGGAATGCTTGCACTGAGAAGCTGTAGTTTCACTAAGTGACAGAAGCTACTACTATACAGTGCTCCAGCAGATAGCAGGATCATTGATGAGGTGGTGAGTAGATGTCTGGGAGCTCCACACTATGCTACAGTCT
The DNA here is from genome assembly GCF_021613505.1 of Equus quagga. Lineage (NCBI taxonomy): Eukaryota > Metazoa > Chordata > Mammalia > Perissodactyla > Equidae > Equus > Equus quagga. The sequence continues at coordinate 112,407,700 of NC_060274.1, read as the reverse complement.
TGAGGGCCCCAGGACAAGGTCCACTGGTTGACTTTCGTTGGCATGGCTGGAGACATTGTAGGGCACAGCAGAGCCAAATGTTTTCAAATCAATGAAAGAGACTTGCAAATGACTAGGATGGACAGAATCCATTTCAGTAGACGTAGTATGCGCATTTCTGTCTTCATTGGAGAAAGTTGCATAATTCTTGCAAAGCTCTAAAACTCAAAGCTTCAGAGCATACACAAGGTCTCAGATCCAGAGATGAATGAAAATGAGTTCTACTTTGGAACAAAGAAAGAAGATGAATAATTAAATTGGAAGGTACTTGTCAGAGTTGAGATTCAGTGGAAGAAGGAAGTAGCAATACCTCAGATTAACCAATCCCCATTGCCCAGCCTGCCTGACTCCGTAGCTCCTCACCAATAATGGTACAGCAATCTGACAAGCAGGCCTCTCCAGCTAGCATCACCTCTCGTCGATCTTCCCCATTGTCTGCACTGAACTGCACACCCTTGCCACATCTGTGCCTTAGGCCCTCTTCTTCGCCCTACCTGAAATGTCCACCTCTCCTTTCTGTGCTTGGTACCATCCTACGCAATCTGCAAGATCAAATGTCAGCCTTCTCTGCAAAGCCTTTCTTGACTTTTTCCAAATAAGTCATTCATTCCTTTGTGCCCACAGGGCTTTGAACAAACCATTACTGTAGAATTACTTGTTTGCTATCTCCCTCTATTCCTTAGCCCCCTGCCCCCAACTATTTCACAGAAACTAGACCTTGAGACATACGAGGTCCTGCATATACTGAGTGGCTAGTCAGCATCTGGCACCCACTAAGCCAAATGCGTGAGGGAGGAGCGGGTATCAGATAGAGGCAGGAGTTAGAAAGGCTAGGATTCACTCCCAACTCTGCCAGCGACTTGCTCTGTGACCTTAAGAAGTCACATAATTTCTCTCAACCTCATCATTGCCGTTAAGATTACATGAGATCATATCTATGAAAAGTATGTTGTTTAACACTCTCTTCTTTATAAACGTTAGTGCAATGAATGTAATTTTCCTGAGAAATGAATGTAATCTTTACTAAGAAAATACACATAGCAAAATAGATGTGTCCAAGTATACAATAGTCATTAATAGAGGTATCATAATAGAGCAACTAACTAGGATACAAGTATTTCTATAGAAGAATGAAAAAAATAAACATGAAAATGCAAGAGATGGGAAGATAACATAGCCCAATGTATGTTCAGAATATCACCATCATTTAAAAGAACTGTTGGCATACACAGAATTTATATATCACTTGTAAGTAAATTACACGAGAGGACTCTAGAGGTTTTCATTATAAACAAACTGCACTTATGTTTTCATCTGTTTGTTTCAATTCATTGCCAATGTATTTCTTAATCTTTATTTCTACTGATATAAGGTTTCCAGTGTTTTTTAAAGGAAATGAAAACAAGAATTCAGAAGACTGAAAATCTTAGAAATCATCTTAAATCTGATTGGGCAAATAAAATTAGTCAAGATAACTTTGCCCCATGAAATTTACCCAGAAAAAATTTAAAAGTATTATATAATGGTAAATATCTCTCAAATTACGTGCATACTAATCCTTCACTATTCACTTTCATTTTTGAGACAAGAATTTCTCAAAATCCCAATTCCTAATAGGTGGTTTGCTTATTTCAAAATAGTATTTAATAAAACAAAATTCTAGTACAGGGGCCAGCCTGATGGTGCAGCAGCTAAGTTCGCACGTTCTGCTTCGGTGGCCCGGGGTTCACTGGTTCAGATCACAGGTCTGGACCTATGCACTGCTTGTCAAGCCATGCTGTGGTGGGCATCCCACATATAAAGTAGAGGAAGATGAGCACGGGTGTTAGCTCAGGGCCAGTCTTCCTCAGCAAAAAGAGGAGGATTGGCAGCAGATGTTAAGCTCAGGGCTAATCTTCCTCAAAAACAAACAAACAAAATTCTAGTACAACCATACACTGTATATAATTTCCTACACTCCCATCTCTGATGATTTTTCTAAAATATATTCCTACTTTACCAGCTTTTAGAGTAGAATCCATAGATCTTAATGTAACCCCATAATGACTCATTACAAATGAATCATTTGTCATTATTAATATTAACCTTTCTGTTTAGCAATAAAGCCATGTCCTTAAAGGCTACCATGGCAGGTAGAGCAGTTTGCACCCCACTTAAATGGCTCCAAACCAGTATGTTGTTTTACGACTTTATATAGTGTTTCTTATAAAGACTAGCAGTTATTAAATCTCAATGCTTTGAATAAAAAACAGCAGTAAACTCTTATTGCTGTCAGTTTCTGTGATTGCTAATTTGCTGCTTCTTAAAATAATGTGAACCAGAAAATCAGATAGGCAAACTTTTCAAGAAGAAATAAGCTTTGATAAGGGCCTGTAGGCAAAGCACATGGGCTTTGGTACCTAGCTTTATTATGACCACTATTTATGTAACTCAGAAGCTTTCAATTTTGCTTATACTCATCAACTTTTGGTACTTAATTTCTGAATCAATCAAGTACTCAGAGGAAATAAAATGCAAAAGCATCACTATCTTCTCTGACAACAAAAAGCCAGGTGTGCAAAAACTACTACGAATACTCTGATGAATAAGATAGGATTCGTGATATAGATGTATTTTTCATATCCTGGTGTTAAAATTTAAGTTTCTTGAAAGCAAAGCCTGGTCCTGCTCATTTTTGTATATCTCAGATCACCTAGCATTGTACTGTACATAGTTAGCAATCAATTATTGTTTATTTCCTGAAATAATCATGTGAGAAGAGAAAAGGAGTCTTTGGTATTTCACCAACTGCCTCCAGTGAGGATGAGAGCAACGCATGTGGGCACATTTCCCTATCAGAACACGGGCTGGGGAAGGGGGAGCCTAACAACCACGCGAGAAACCGGAGAAGGAAGCCAGAGGCTGACCCCACAGAGCTGGAGAAGATGAGGGCTCAGAGAGGACCTTTCCCTCCATTGTCCCCAGACCATAACTCTCATCCTGGCTTATGGGGACTAGCTGTCTATTCCTTGGGTTTTCATTCTCAGGGATCCTGCTCTGAGGAATCTGATCATCTAGGCTCACTCTTAGATTTTCACTTCTTACCACATAAGACTACTAGATCTGAATATACCATGGCACGGCAAAGTTTATGTTTCTACATCTGGTATAAGTAATTTACTTACAAAATCCAAAATTTTAGTGACAGGAGATCTATCTCTTGTTCCATAATTATCTATACTCACCAAACCCCTCTGCCTTTTCTAACTTGAGTGCAAATGTCTTAAGGGCCAGAGAAAAGGATGTGACAATTTACTGCTTACCAGCATGCCATGGATCGTTATTTGGCAAGTGATTAAATACTAATACTGGTAGGAAAAGTTTGGAAGCCAGCAGAATTACCTAGCAATTCCTATCGACTTTTGTTAATTAATGAGGACCCTCCACCTGCCCTAAAGCTTTCCTGATCCAGAAGAGGCAGTGTAGCAGAGTGAGAAGAACACAGAATCAGAGGTAGAAGATCTGGATGCTAGGTCCTGATCTACCGCTTACTAGATGTATTATATTAACTAAGTCATAAGTTTCCTTCTGTATAACATGGAAGAAATAACCTTCCTCACAAAGTTGCTGTGCACATGATACAAAGGCACTAGGTAAAATGTCATCCAAATATTCACTAATTTCATCAATTTCCCTATACAAATAAGTGCACTTAGTCAAATCAAGTTTCAGAAACCTGTGAACAATACAAACAGTGGCTACACAATACTCTGTAGCATTTCATCATAGCTATTTATGTGAAACAGCCATCAGAGAGTTCAGCAGAGATGGTCAGCAATCATCAAAAGAAGAACTGATAATGGTGACAAGAATAAGTCCAAGGCATAAAAAGAACAAATTCCAGGATCAACATTAGAAGATATACTTCATACTGCTGCTAATGCCATCCTAAACACAGACACAAGTAGAAAATAAATAACTCAATGGCCACCCACTGCCTTTTATGCCTTTTATGAAATCTGTTTACTCATATAGCTCTGTTTGGTCAGTAGATTCCAGTAGAACTGTTGAATGTCACAACTGTCAGTCACTAGTGCAGAGCTGCAAAGCTGGGAGTTTTTCCAAAAAAGAAAGCCATCCAAATGAGATGGCATCCTGTAACACATTTTATTTTCTTGACGAAATGTTTAAATGAAATACAATATACAAACAAAAGTGAGTAAATCATAAATGTAGAGCTCAACACATTTTTACAAAGTTAATCCACCCATATAGCCACCACCTAAATCAAGAGAGGAAACAATGCCAGCATTCCAGAAGCCTCCCTTATTCACTCTGCCAGTTACTATGCCTGCCCGAAGGTAATCTCTGTCCTGACTTCTATCCTTTTGATTCCTTTGATGTGTTTTTCAACTCTATTTTAAGAAATAACACAGTACATACATGTTTGTGTCTGGCTTTTTTGGCTCATTATTATGTCTGTGAGATTCATGCATGTTGTGGTATTTAGCAAGAGTTTCTTCTTTTTCATGCATTATTGGATTCTAGTATATAAACATACCATAAATTACTTATGTATTCTATTGTTTGTAGATATTGGGTTGCTTCCAGTTTGGCTATAAACATTCTAGTTCACGCCTTTTGGTGAACATAGGGACATATTCTTACTGGGTATATACTTAGGAGTGGAACTGCTAATATGTACGTGGTCATCTTTCATAGATACCGCCAAAGAGTTTCCAAAGTAGTTATAGCATCTGCACTCCTACAGCAGTACGTGAGAAATCTAGTTCCTCTATCCTTACTGCTTGGTATTGACAGGGTTTTTTTAAGTCATTTTGTTAGATGGGTAGTGGTATCTCATTACAGTATTTTATTCTATATTCCATGAACACTAATGATGTTGAGCATCTTTTCGTATGTTTATTGGAATAGCTTATTTTTATAAATGGCTATTCAAGTCTCTTGCCCATTTTTTATTTGGTTGTCTGTCCTTTTCTTACCAGTTTGTGGGAGTTCTATATATATTCTGGACATACATCTTTGGTTGTAAGTATGCAGTATAAATATCCTCTCTCTGTGGCTTGCCTTTTACCCCCTTAAAGGTATCTTTCAATGAAGAGAAGATCTTAATGAAGCTCAAGTATCCATCTTTTCTTTTATCATTATGCCTTTTGTGTCTTGTTTAAGAAATCTTTGCCTACATCATGAAGATATTCTCCTATTTCATCTTTCAAAAGCCTTATTTGTTAATTCTCGTTGGATATCTAGTTGATCCAGCATCAATTATGGAAAAGATCACCCTTCCCCCACAGCCCTGCAATGGCACTTTTGTCATAAATCAGGTGTTGGTCTGTTTTTGACTCTCTTCTGCTCCACGGATTTCTCTTTAATGCCAAAAATTGTGCTGACCTCCCCCAATGATATCTGTACTTTCAGTATTCATTGATAAAGAAAATATTTAATGAGCCAAAGATACTATGAATTCAGTAATGCTTACAGATTATTTTATAGTTTTGTCGTTATAGCTTTCATCTGTATTGACAAATAATACATTTATGTATGAGACCTAATTATCCAGATTCATGATCTTGGCAAAAACTCAGAAACCCTCAGCCTGATAACTACTGTTTTAGAATTTTTAAAAGCTTTTACTCACATATCTTAGCCCTAATATAATTTCTCACCATTTACATAAATCTATCAACATCACCAAATGTAAAAAGAAACATGTATGTACATTATCTATCTATCTATCTATCTATCTATCTATCTATCTTTAGTTTAAAAAGCAACCTGGGCTTCTTGTAGAGATCCTTGAACATCTTAAGAACGGCTATCAACTTTACAACTGGAAGCAATGACTTAGCTTAACTAAAGGTCATCTTTTCTGCTGTAACTAGTATTTCAGTTAGTCAATCAATCAATCAAACTAGGAAATAAAAAGCCTCAATTAATGAAGCCTCTAGGAATAAAGCTCTTTTTAATGAAGCAGGCCAAAGTAAAAACAAACAAACAAACCAAAAAAAGATACAGAAAACTCAAGATATGAATCTTGTGAACCAGCGTTGGTGTATGCCTTATAGCTTTATTGGACTGTTTCTAAAACTACACACATAAACAACAGCTGACCAAGTACCTTGTGTCACGACTTTTATTTGTAATCAGGAAAGGAAAATGGGTTTGACCTCAGATAGAACTGTGAAATCATCCCTTTGACTTTTCCAACCTTGCATTCCTTATGCGTCATTATCTTAATATGCAAATCACCTCCCTCCAAACCAGTGTTTCACAAAATGTGGCCCAGGAGACACCTTCATCAGAATCACCCCGGAGTGCTTGCTAAAATCATGGATTCCTGAGCTCCACTCAAGATTTAGAGAATCAGGATCTGTAGGGTGGGGCCTAGGAATTGCCTCCCCCCACCCCCCAAGAAGATTAGCCGTGAGCTAAAATCTGCTGCCAATCCTCCTCCTTTTGCTGAGGAAGACTGGCCCTGAGCTAACATCTGCGTCCATCTTCCTGCACTTTATATGTGGGACACCTGCCACAGCATGGCTTGCTGAGCAGTGCCATGTCCACACCCAGGATCTGAACCAGTGAACCCCGGGCCGCCGAAGCGGAACGTGCGCACTTAACCACTGCACCACCGGGCCAGCCCCAGGAATTACTATTTTTAAACCAAGTCCACAGGCAATTCTTGTGCTCAAATTTGGAACCACTGTTTCTGATCCTATTGTAGCTGTAGCTTTTTCTCATTTCCTGAAAGCCACTGGGGATCTTTTCTACAACTTAGTGCCTCCCTGTCCGAATCTTCCCAGTTCTTACCTGACTTGGGAATAGATTGGGAGAATTACTTTCAGCTGAGGAGAATTAGGCGATGCTCTGTGAAGGAGGTGACAGTTGAGCTAGTAATACTTGGATATTTAGGAATGGGTGGAAGGCATTCCCAGCAGAGAAAAGTGAAGGAGTAAGAAGGTAAAAGCAAGAATGCTCTCTGCATATGAGGGGAAGAGGGAGCAGCTGAGTTTGGCTGTAGGGCCTGAATTATTCCTAGTTATATCTAGAGAAAGAAACGTACAGACGTTGACATCATGTGTGCTATGCGTATAATGCATTTAGGTAGATCACGAGATTATATATGTATATGGAAGTCCTTTAAAAGTTTAAAGTGTCTTGCATAAGGCATTATTATTATTTCATGCACATAAAAATTTTAAACACCATGCCCGAAACCTGGAAATAGAGAGGAAAAAGAGAAATAACATCTATTAAGCACTTATGTGTGTTGACTCTATACTAGACACTTCACTATTTGATCTTCAATTCACCAACATTTCTCTGAAATAGTATTTTCTTTAGTATGAAACCAAAACTAGTAGACATTGACATATTTGCCTAAGGTCACAAAGCAGCTATATGGGGGGAGGGGGAGAGTGGGATTTGCTTTTCTCTTGTTTTGCATTTTTCCTTCTTCTCTCTCACAAATAGCCAAATAAACACATCCCTGGAGTCACCAGAATTAAAGTTTTTCATTGTAAGTGGCACTTTTTAGGAATGAGGAATTGCTGGCTCTTTCACTTTCTTCCTCAGAACTTTGAGTTTGATGATCGTTCATGCTCCGTTAGCTCGACTGTGTGATGTGTAGAAACACTGTGGAGAATGAGGCTTAGGAAGGGAAGCGAGCTGTCCGACATCAGCCCGTCTGTGGGACCAGATGTTCCCCGAGCACAGCAATTCTGAGGCATATTTCTGACTCACACAGTTAACAGCTTAGAGTTGAGCTCCTCTCAAGGACATATGGGCATTGGCCTACAGGCTTTGGACTTTTTCAAAGGGGAAAACACAGCTATGGTGCTGTTGGCTTCAGAATTTTATCTAAAAAGCCAGCATTCTACAGACTGAATCATATAAAATTGGCAACATTTGACCTTGTTTAACCTACAAAAGCGGCAATTTCATAATCTGATAGAAGCATTCCAGATGTGTTCTAAGGAATTTTCTAGTCGGCTTCAGGCCCTGCTTTTTAGATGATAATACAACTATTTGTTACAAAATTTCCTGCATTTTAAAAAGCTTCAACACACAAAACAATGACAACAGTGACTATTACACTTAAAGTGCTCAGAGCAATTTTCATCTAGCACTTACTTTATCTTCACAATCCTGTACGTTGAAGACACACAGAAAATTCCATTCTTTTTCAACTCTTAAAACTCAGAGATGAACCTCTTCTGTTAGGCCATTTGTTCTATCTCTAGAAAGATTTTGTGACCTCTAAAGAAAAACCAACCAAACTGTCCTAACTGCTCAAGGATGGCATGAAAGCAGCTCTCTCTAGTCCTTGTCTTCAGTATGATTTCCTTCCCGTGCTAATGACTGTAAGCCACTACCCTGTGAATAAGCCCATTTAGGTCTCCCAACGCCAGCTGCAAGAAGGAAATTAAAGTAAATGGAGAGCCAGGCGCTGCAGCAGTTCCAGTGTGGGTACGGGATCCAAGAGACTCATCCATTAACCAAACAGCAGCACTTTCAAACCCAGCGGGAACCAGTGGCTCCCTCCTGAGAAACAGAAATTAACTTTGTGAGGAGATAATTCATCTTCAGATGGTTGTCATATTCAGAAAAGCTCTCTGGGTTAGGTGGTGGGAGAGAGGGAGAGAAGCTCCTGACAACATAGCCACATATAAAACAAAAGCTTATCAGGGAGCCAGGTGGCACTGAAGATTGATGTTCTGTCTCGCTACCTCTGGGACATGTGCTGGAAATGTAGCAGGAGCTGTGGTGCCATTTACTTCTAATGGCTGCTTGGAAAAACTAAGACTGCACAAACAATGGTTGCAGATTTAACTCAACCGAAAAGGATCAATGAGACAAGTGGAAGAAGGCTTTTGAAAACAAACTGGTGTCACTGGGTGGGGTTTTGCAAGATTTGGGAGGAGAAGAGTCAAGTGCCCAGAGGGTGCCAAAGATGACAACAAAAAGACCTGCTGGAGTAGAAGGCTGTCACAAAAGAAGCAATCAGAATCTGAAATGCACCCTGGGATTGGACAGCAAGCTGCAACAAGATGCCACTTGTTATTCAAAACAGATGAAGCATAAGAAATGCCTAAGACTGTGACACTATTTTGAATAACTTGAAAATAATTTATTATCACAGGGTTTGGATTAACTGCCATGGGGTAAAAGTTTAGGAAAACTCTCTGATGTCTGAAGTGAACAGAAGACCATCCAATTTCAGAATCAACCTTTCTTGAGCACCTGCACAATGGCAAGTCCCCACCCTCAAGGAGTTTCTAAGACGTGTGATTCCAAAGTGTGTCTTCAGAGGGTCTTCATCAGAGCTACCTGGCAAATAAAATGATGTCTGTTTAGTCCCTGGGTATTAGAACACAATCACCCAGGTAGATCAAGTGGAGGTATTATTTTTAAAAATGTTCTATTTCTCCATTGCATTTCTGGCTTTAGATAAGGCCCTACCAAGCAAGGAACTTGAATTAAGAGGTGTTAAGAAGCCTGGAGATGCAGAATGGAAGCAGCACTGTGGGTGTCACACAAGCTACATTAATTGGCCATTGCCCTACCATTTCCAATGTATGGTTAGTTTCACACATTCAGTGATATCAATGAGGTACTACAGTATAAAAGGTATAGCAAATGATAAAAGTCATGCATTTATTCATTCAACAGACTTTTTCTGAGTACCTACGACATGTTAGATACTCTACCAGGAGATCACGTGCACTGAGAAGACAGTCTGTCTATACTCAAGGACTTAGACTTGTGGGTGACAGAGAAGTAAACAAGCAGTGACAAAGAGGTGATGTCACACTGGTGGTAAAAGGCAGTGCCAGAAATCAGGAATGGGCAGAAATCATAACATACCAACTGTTATGATGCTCTCACAACTCTTAAGCTGCTACAGCATCACACATATATTTTCTCATTTACAATTGCACCAATAACTTTAATCTGCATAGAACTTACATTCATAATGTACCTTCATATGCTTTACTTATTTAATCCCCATACTGATACTGTAAGGGTCGAGTTGGCATTATTTCCATTTTACAGGTCAGGAAACTAAGGATCAAGGAAGTTAGGCTTCCTGTGAAAGTCCAAACAGCTGGCGAGTGACAAGTCTGGGATCTGACTCCACATCTAATTCCAAAGGCCATGTTTTTTTAACTATTCCAGCCAATTTCTTAAAATCAATACTCATGTAGGGGCTGGCCCCGTGGCCGAGTGGTTAAGCTCGCGCGCTCCGCTGCAGGCGGCCCAGTGTTTCGTTGGTTCGAATCCTGTGCGCGGACATGGCACTGCTCATCAGACCACGCTGAGGCTGCGTCCCACATGCCACAACTAGAAGAACCCACAACGAAGAATACACAACTATGTACCGGGGGGCTTTGGGGAGAAAAAGGAAAAAAAAAATCAATATTCAGGAAGGGTTTCACTTTACAAAGTGCTTCTACATGTTCTCCATCATTTAATCTTCCAGACAACACGGTAAGGTAAATATCTCACATTACAGGTAAAGAAATTGAGGCTCAGAGATGTTAAGGGATAGAACCCATTTACACAGCTAATAAGTGGTAAAGCTAAAGGTCTACACCTGGTGCCAGACTCTAAATAGATGCTTTTCCACTACAGTCTACATATGTAATAACCGTTCACCAATTTCTCAAGTGTGAAAGAGAATGCAGGGTTAGTTACTTTGACCGGCAGATGAAACATGGGGAACTGACTTAAATGCCTACCTTCCTATCACTAGTTGCTTCTACTCTCTCCCCACAGAAAAAGGTACACTCTATGCTTTCCAGAATCGTTCATCATTCTCTATTAAGAGTTCTATTTCATCACCACTTGGGCACTTAGCACAGAGAAAATGAATTTGGAGACTTGAAGGTTATAGGCTGAAATATGGATCCCAGGATCTTAGCCTTGAAGCCACATATCTCCAAAGGCAGTTGTGCAGGTATCTTGAGAATTGAGATAAAGAATCAACCCTGCCTACCCAATAAGTGGAAGACATATGGACATGGATGTTCTTAGATCTTATTTTCATATCTATTAGACACAAGAAATCTTCTAGGGTACCTGCTGTAGTATAGAGGAGCAGTTAAAATTCGCAGGTGAAACTAAGTTGGTTTTCTGGTTTAGACTGATTATTCAAGGAAGGTTGGCGGTTTGTGAAGGTTTGAGAAAGAAGTATAAAGTAGTAGAAGTACTCCCTACTAAACGCCTGGGAAAAGTTGTACATGAGAAACAACTGCTCACTTCTCTTTGCTGGTAAAACAAGCTGACTTGGCAATGCCTTGGGAATAGGAGGAGGAGCCCTTTACAATACCATCATCAGCTAGAGGGCAACCCGTGTTATCTCCTTCCTGCAAATGAGAGAGACAAGAGACATTATGAGACTCACAAGAAGCAGGAATACTTTACTGCACAAGTCTCTAGGTGATGGTCTAGATCATCAGGCTTCTTCCTTCTTTAATTAATGCCAACAGGGAAGTTCTTTTTTCTTTAAATTGGTTTCTAGAGAGTAACGAAAGGGATACTGAGGAGGATATACCCAAAAGGAAGAAATGGCTAAGAATGACTATTGGAAATAGCGATGGGGCGGGAGGGAAGAGGGCTCAGAAGTTTAAAGTGCCTCAGGGTCCCATACAGTCTCTCAATTTTGCTGATGGCTATGCTTGTGTTTTAAAAATAAAATATCTGCTGAGTGGATTAAAGGAGTGAATTGAATTCCCGAGGCTCCGATTACCTTTCCCTTTGCCAGTTTTTATCAGCAACCATCAGTAAGACTGTCAGATCGGATGTAAACTTCTCTCTTGCGCTCCTTTCAGCTGCAGAGTATATGAAGAACAGGATTAATTTTTTTTTCTTTTGAACAGTTGAGCCCAGGAGGAGAATGTGCTAGAAAAATACCTAGTAAACAGAAGACCAATAAGAGAGGCACGTATGTGTGAGGGGATGCTGTTCTCAGAGTCTTTGAAGGCACTTCCCTCCACCAGTCCCCGGGGTCCCCACATGCCCTATGTCTATCACTCACAGCTCTACCTCGACTCATCCTGAGAAAAAGGAAGCTGGATGCCAGTGCCTGGAGAGGCAAGTGTAAAATGACACTGCTGATGTGTCATTATGAGTCCTTTCCCCACGGTCAAATGGGATAGACTGTTTCACACACACCCTCTCCTAGGAACACTGCCTTTCTGATGAGGCAGATGCCTACCAGCTCCTTGGATGGGGCTGTCTCCTCTGTGTACCACCTCGTCTAGAGGGCTCTACACTCTACCTCTATAAGGCAAATGTGAATACAGGCTACCCACCGGGGACTGTGACGTGCCAGAACCTGTTCATGAGTACCTTTATGCTCACAGACAAGTCAGGAAAAGAATGCACCTGGAGGCTGAGCTCTCTCTGAGGAGGGAGGAGCAAAGCCCGGGTTGAAAGGAGCTTGCCACACAGATACTGCTCAGCTGACATGAACCAAGATTCTTCTGAGCTTAACCTGGCCAGAAGAGGTGAGAAACATCTCTGGAATAGAATCTCTGAGTCCCCAGAAATGAATATGAACCTAAGCACACAGTAAGGGTTCAATAAACACTTGTTGAACTGCACCAAACCCAATCAGGATGTCCAGGGAGTGGCAACACTTGTGAACTGGTTTGCTGGGCCTCAGATGTGCCTAAACCTGATGCTAAGCAAGTTAAACGTTAGGGCAAAGAGAGATCTCCTTTCTCCATAAAATAAAGGTGATGATTATCAAAACAATAGATGAGATCCTAACAATAACAATATTGTGAAGAAAAGCGGATGGCAACAGAACTCAGCTAGCTATACGAAGCAGGTGTTGCGGCTGGTGACTAAGCACATGGCTATCTTTGGCATCACTAAAGAATGGCATTGTCCCCAAGAAGCCTGAGACTACCTTGACTGCCTCATACCCAGCCAAATTGCACTTTAACAGGTCCTTTTATACCTTAGGCTAGAATTGTTTACTGGATTCTGAACATTAGGAACAAAAAGACAGGTAATTGACTAAATCTAGCTTCCAGTGACTTAACCAATCTCAGATCTCTCAGGTCTTTAAGGAATCCTTAAGAGCAAAGGTATCTGATTGTCTTTTATTTGGTTATTGCTATGTTTTGTATTTTAACTAATCATTGGTTTCTAGGTCACTGTAAGTGTGCTCAATAAATATGAACTTGTCTTGTGTGAATTCGTATCAGGCATGGATTTTAAGTGACAACAGACGTCGCTATTCCTATACCTTAGAAAGAAAGCTTTTATCCAAGACTCCATAAGAGTTTCGCTTGTTCCCTAATCTTCATCCCAGACTGAAGTCAGGAAAATGCTGTGCTTATTTTTTTTTTTTATGGGAAAGAATGCACTTTAGAAAGTATTGATTAAATTTCAACCATCTTTTGGGTTACGAGTATTTAGAAAAGGAAGTGTTATCTAAGAGCTACCGTGCATTCACTAAGGTTACGTTCATTTTCTTTCCTTTTCTCACAGGATTAGTAGACTCAGTGATCTATATGTCTTCAATTATCTTGAGGGCTATCCTTATGGTAAAAATATGGGGTGGACAATGGTTCATGAAGTATTAGCAGGTGGTTGAAAAGCTATACTGAGGAATAGTTGCTTAATGGATTCTTTTCAACCTAAAGGGATATCCATAATAGACTACAGTTCTTGGAAATGACCTGTACAACAATTTTATGGATCATTTTGAATAAAGACATATAAAGTTTATTTGTTAACTTTAAGGAAAACAGGAAGCTGAGGATGCTGCTATTAGTACTGAAGACAAAGTCAGGATTCAACATTATTCTGATAAGCAGGAAACCAAAATTATGAAATTTAAGAACACATGTTTTTCACTTAAGATTCCAAATTACTGGCTTTGTCAAGAGCATTAAACAAACAAAAAGAAGACCTGGGGATTTTAATTGATCAAAAACCAAGAGGAATTAGAAATTTGATCAGATTCTTAAAAAAATATCAGCAATAAGCAAAAGTCCTGGGCTGGATTAACAGCAGTACAAGGTACTATTCACAGGAAGATCAAATTAACTGGAAACATCCTTTAGAAGCTCACATTGCTCTCCCTTCTCTCATTATACTCCCCAACCCAGGCTTCCTTCCTATTGACAATACTACTCATAGATGCTGATTCCTTGGTTCCTTTGTATCAGTCAAGAACAGTTCAAACATCATCTCCTGAGAGTCCTTCCCTTACCACTGATCTGAAACAAGCCACTTCCTTCCTAAAAACTTCCTATCAGAATAGACATTCCTGTCTTATTGCCTTTATAATTTTTTTTTTCCTGAGGAAGATTTTCCCTGAGCTAACATCTGTTACCAATCTTCCTCTATTTTGTATGTGAGCTGCTGTTATAGCATGACCACTGACAGACAAGTGGTGTAGGTCCACACCTGGGAATGAAACTGTGGCCGCCGAAGCAGAGTGTGCTGTAACCACTAGGCCACTGGGGCTGGCCTGCCTTGCTAACATTTTTGACTATCCAAGACCATCTTACTTATTTCCTGGTTTATTTGTTTTTTTCACTACTAGCCTGTAAGCTCCCTATGACCTTGTTGTATTACCTACTGTATTACTGGTGATTAGAATAGTGCCCAAAATAGAATAGAGGCTCCAGAAGCGCCTGTTGAATGAAAAGTTAAACGCTTGCGCTTGGCAGACCATAGGAGACCATGTTTAACTCTAGGTATCTCACTTTGTGTGTGTGTGTGTGTGTGTGTGTGTTTTACTGAGGTCATAATAGTTTATAACGTTGTGAAATTTCAGTTGTACATTATTATTTGTCAGTCACTATATAATGTGCCCCTTTACCCCTTATGCCCACCCCCCAAACCCCTTCCCCTCTGGTAACCACTAATCTATTCTCCTTGTCCACATATTGTTTATCTTCCACATATGAGTGAAATCATACAGTGTTTGTCTCTTTCTGGCTTATTTCACTTATTTCATTTCTTCTTTGAAAAACTGTCTGTTCATATCCTCTGCCCATTTTTGGTCAGGTTTTTGGTTTTTTCTTTTGTTGTTGAGTTGTATGAATTCTTTATATATTTTGGAGATTAACCCCTTGTTCAATATATGATTTGCAAATATTTTCTCCCAGGTGGTGGGTTGTCTTTTTGTTTTGTTCATGGTTTCCTTTGCCTTGCAGAAGCTCTTTAGTCTCATGAAGTCCCATTTGTTAATTTGTTTCTTTTGTTTCCCTTGCCAGAGTAGATATGGTATTAGAAAAGATCTGTCTAAGACCGATGTCAAAGAGTGTACTGCTTATATTTTCTTCTAGAAGTTTTATGGTTTCAGGTCTTACCTTCAAGTTTTTAATCCATTTTGAGTTACTTTTAGTGTGTGGCAAAAGATAACGGTCTACTTTCATTCTTTTGCATGTGGCTGTCCAGTTTTCCCAACACCATTTATTGAAGAGACTTTCCTTTCTCAATTGTACCTTCTTAGCTCCTTTATCAAAGATTGCTGTCTGAACACGTGTGGTTTTACTTCTGGGCTTTCAATTCTGTTCCATTGATCTGTGTCTTTGTTTTTGTATCAGTATCATGCTGTTTTGATCACTAAAGCTTTGCAGTATATTTTGAAGTCAAGGATTGTGATGCCGCCAGCTTTGTTCTTTTTTCTCAGGAGTGCCTTAGCTATTTGGGGTCTTTTGTTGCCCCATATGAATTTTAGGATTCTTTGTTCTATTTCCATGAAGAGTGTCATTAGGATTCTGATAGAGATTGCATTGAATCTGTAGATTGCTTTAGGCAGTACGGACATTTGAACTATGTTTATTCATCCAATCCATGTGCATGGAATATCTTTCCATTTCTTTATGCCATCATCAATTTCCCTCAATAATGTCTTATCATTTTCATTGTATAGGTCTTTCACCTCCATGGTTAAATTTACTCTTAGATATTTTATTCCTTTCATTGAGATTGTAAATGGGATTGTAATCTTGAGTTCTCCTTCTGTTAGTTTGTTATTAGAGTATAGAAATGCAACTGATTTTTTTAAGTTGATTTTGGACACTGCAACTTTGCTGTAGTTGTTGATTATTTATAACAGTTTTCTGATGGATTCTTTAAGGGTTTTCTCTATATAAAATCATGTCATCTGCAAACAGTGAGAATTTCACTTCTTCATTGCCAAGGTCGATATATTTTACTTCTTTTTCTTGCCTAATTGCTCTGGCCAAAACCTCCAGTACTATGTTGAATAAGAGGGGCGAGAGTGGGCACCCTTGTCTTTTTTCTGTTCTCAGGGGGTCGGCTTTCAGTTTTTCCCTGTTGAGTATGATGTTGGTTGTGGGTTTGTCATATATGGCCTTTGTTATGTTGAGGTATCCTTCTTCTATACCATTTTTATCATAAGTGGATGTTGGATTTTGTCAAATGCTTTCTCTGCTTCTATTGAGATGATCACGTGGTTTTTATTCATTTGTTAAGTGGTGTATTACACTGATTGATTTGCGGATGTTGAGCCATCCCTGTGTCCTTGGTATAAATCCCACTTGATCATGCTGTATGACCCTTTTAATGTATTGCTGTATTTGGTTTGCCAATATTTTGTTGAGGATTCTTCCATCTATGTTCACCAGTGATATTGGCCTATAATTTTCCTTCTTTGCATTGTCCTTCTCTGGCTTTGGGATCAGGATGAGTTGGACTCGTAAAATGTGTTAGGAAGTATTCTGTCTTCTTCAATTTTTCAGAACGGTTTGAGAAGGACAGCTACTAAATCTTCTTTGAATTTTTTGTAGAATTCTCTAGAGAAGCCATCAGGTCCTGGACTTATTTTTTGGGAGGTTTTTGATTACTGTTTCAATCTCTTTACTTTGATTGGTCTATTCAGATTCTCTACTCACTTTTTTTTTTTTTTAAAGACTAGCATCTGAGCTAACAACTGTTGCCAATCTTCTTTTTTTCTTTTCTGCTTTTTCTCCCCAAATGCCCCCAGTACATAGTTGTATATTTTAGTTATAGATCCCTCTAGTTGTGGTATGTGGGACGCCACCTCAGCGTGGCCTGATGAGCAATGCCATGTCCGCAGCCAGGATCCGAACCGGCGAAACCCCGGGCCACCAAAGCAGAGTGCACAAACTTAACCACTCGGCTATGGGGCCGGCCCCCTCTATTTCTTCTTGATTTTAGTGGTTGTATGAGTCTAAGAATTCATCCATTTCTTCTAGTTTGTCCAATTTGTTGGCACATAGTTTTTCATAGTATTCTCATATAATCTTTTGTATTTTTGTGGTATCCATTGTAATTTCTCCTCTTTCATTTCTAATTATATTTCTTTGAGCTTTCTCTCTTTTTTTCTTAGTGAGCCTGGCTAAGAGTTTGCCGATTTTGTTTATCTTCTCAAAGAACCAGCTCTTAGTTTAATTGATCCTTTCTACTGTGTTTTTTTGGGGGGCAGGGGATTTCAATTTCACGTATTTTTGCTCTATTGTTTTTACTATTTTCCTCCTGCAGACTTTGGGCTTTGTTTGTTCTTCTTTTTCTAGTTCTGTTATGTGTAGTTTGAGATTTTTCTTGTTTGTTAAGGTGAGCCTGTATTGCTATGAATTTCCCTCTTATGACTGCTTTTGCTGCATCTCCTGAGTTGGTATGGTGTACTTTCATTTTCATTTATCTCCGATATTTTTTGATTTCCTTTAACCTTCAATGATCCATTGGTTGTTTGGTAGCATGTTGTTTAGTCTCCACATGTTTGTCACTTTCCCAGCTTCTTTCTTATAGCTTTCTAGTTTCATAGCATTATGGTCTGAAAAGATGCTTGATATGATTTCAATCTTCTTAAATTTATTGAGGTATATCTTGTTTCTCAACATATGGTCTATCTTTGAGAATGTTCCATGTGCACTTGAGAAGAATATGTATTCTGCTGATTTTGGATGGAGTGTTTTATATATATCTATTAAGTCAGTCTGGTCTAGTTTTTTTGTTTAGTTCTACTATTTCCTTGTTGACTTTCTGTCTGGATGATCTATCCATTGCTATAAGTGGAGTGCTAAGGTTCCCTACTATTATTGTGTTGCTGTTAGTACCTCCTTTTACGTCTGCTAATAGTTGTTTTATGTACTTTGGTGCTCTTGTATTAGGTGCATATATATTTATAAGTGCTATGTCTTCTTGGTGGAATGTCCCTTTTATCATTATATACTGCCCTGTTTTGTCTCTCATGGCCTTTTTTATCTTGAAGTCTACTTTGTCTGATATAAGTATGGCAACATCTGCTCTCTTTTGTTTGCCACTTACTTCAGTCTCATTTTCCATCTCTTCACTCTGAGCATGTGTTTGTCTTTAGAGCTGTGTTTCCAAGAGGCAGCATACTGCTGGGTCTTGTTTTTAAATCCATCCAGCCACTCTGTGTCTTGTGATTGGGGAATTCAATTCATGTACATTTAGAGGGATTATTGATATATGAGGGCTAAATGCTGCCATTTTATCCCTTGTTTTCTGCTTACTCTGTACTTCCCTTGTTTCTCATTCCATATATTTTGGACTGCCAGTTCAGTTTGGTGGCTCTGTATGATGGTTTTCTCTTTATTTATAATTTGTGTCTCTGTTCTGATTTTTCTAGGTATCTCATTTTGAGAGGGACATTGGACACTACCTAGAGGAGAGTAATCAGGATGGTGAGAATTCTAGAAACTTCCTCATATGAGGAAGAGTTAAATAAACTATAAATATCAATTTGAAGAAGAGAAGACTAACAGGAAACATGATAGTTATCTTGTAGAAAAGGAAGTAAACTTTTTTTGCCAATATTCCAGATGGCAAAACTAGAAGTAATGGGTAATTTACAGAGAAACAGATTTTAAGGAAGAACTTTGCTAAGGAACAAAAAAAGAAAGCAAGAAAGAAAGGAGGCCAGCAATGGAGTGGACGGCCTTTTGGAGTGGTAAGTTTTCCACTATGGCTGGTATTTAGCAGAGGCTAAATGGCCATCTTTCAGGGGTGATGTAAAATGGATTCTGACACGGGAGTGGGAGTGGGGGGAAGTAACCTAGATAACTTTTAAGGCCTTTCAATTCTGTAAGTGATTGATGATTCTGTAAATCTGTTCATATGCTAGTGTGATATTTCCCAAAGAATATTCCTTAGAACATCAGGTCCTCATGATACTCTTGTGAAAAAAGTTTATTTGGGAAAAAGAGTATATTGTATCCCCTTATGTGATGTGCTACTATAAAAATACCTGTTTAATGCTGAACTAATTTTTTCCCAAACTCATTTCTACCTTGGAACCACTTCTCACACAGTACCTATTAACATCCCACTGAACTGGATCCTGTGGAACACATTTTGGAAAATGTTAACTTACACTATGGGAAGAATATTCTTTTCTCCTTAGAATACCTTAAAGTACAAAGATGCTAGAATTTCTAATAATGGTTACTGCCAAAGCTTTAGACTGTAAACATGGAAGTTCTGCAGCATCCAGATAAAATTTTAAAATTTTCTGCAATTTTATAATAGACAAGTAATCTACATATCACAGGAATTGGCAGTGTTTTGTTGCTTTAGAAGAACACAAACAGATCAAAGAAATTGACATTCTATTGAAAAACAGTTCCTGAACATATTTATGTTATTTCTTTGAACAGTATGCCCATGAATAACTCACATACCCTTAGCTGCAAGATACTGAGAACATTAATATTTCACATGCTGAAGTACTTAGAGATGAACATTCATAGTATACTGTTAAAGCTGACCAAAATCAAGAAAATAAAATGTGGCTTTTAGGAAATGAAATTCTTTTGATATGCTGTATCTTTTGCGGTGTATTAATTTGGTGAGAATGCAAAAGATTGGAATGATTCATTCAGTCAATAAATGCTTGAGTACCTAACATGTGGAAGGCATTAGAGCTGCAATGGTGAACAATCAAGACGCTGTGCATGCTTTCAGGAAGCTCATTATATAGGGAAGAAGGCAGACAATTAAATAAACCATTATCATACATTGTAATAAGAACGGTGATGTGCTGGAGCTGGCTCCTATCAGCTTATGAGAGTGAATAGTTAAATTTTTAGGACTTCAGCAAACCAGTTGTTAAACACAGGCATTACTGAACACATACATAATATTACTATTATCCATGCTTTTATATCTATTGTATCCATACAGTGAAAATTCTATATAATGGTGTGCTATTGTGTATCTCTTCTCAGCACCACATTCAGCGTCACACTGGTAGACTAAAATTGGCCATGGGAGCAGCATTACAACACGGAAATTGGCAAACACTACAAATTAGGGCTTGATTTATTGATCTCCCTCCCATCCCCCATTTTTTTCCCCCAGAAAGTGGGTTGCTAAACATTTACCAGAATATTATTGGATAAAAATTACTTTCAAGTCCCAAGACTTCAGGTTAAAACAGATGAGACTGGCATCAAAATGTCAAAACTACCAAAGAAGGTTTTTGTATCCTGGAATTCTTGGCTTCTGAAAGGCTCTCTTACACCAAAAGAATATTTACTTTTGCTTACATATATTTTCACTCAAACATGTACACATGAAGACATTAAGGGGTCAAGAAAATGCCATGTATGCTTTCGGGAAACGTGACAAGACCAGTTAGACAGCTTGTATTATACAAAATACACCATTCTATATAAGACACAATTATCGTCCACAGTTGTCCCTTATGAGACGTGTTTACAAGCTAGCTTCATTAGTGTTAAAAATATGGAAACTGGGAAAGTTTTAATATGATGTCTCTTGAGTGTATCAAATCCTCCCTGGGAACACTTGGATGGGAGGGAGACCATCCGTAATACCGATCATCCCATTGACTGCCAAGGTTGATGTAAAAGATATCACAGGCCATGTGGGCATCCTCTCCCTCCCCCTATATGATCTTCCTGAAGCTGTGTACTCAGGCAAAAGGGGCCATTTCCTATTTCTTCTCTTGCTATGTGATGTATTGCTAGTGTTTCAAATTAGAATCACATGCATATGAACATTTCCAGGTGCAGTCTACTTCCGAGTCTGGGGCTCTCTGAGGGCTCACAGGGGTTCTGCTCCCAAACCTATAAATTCCAAGATCTTCTGATACAGTTGTGGGAAGTAAGAAGTGATCCTCTGCTCCTAGAAAAACTGCCCTTGCTGCTGTTCATAGTACTCATTAGGAAAAAAGACTATGTTTACACAGTACTTCATAGTGAACAAATCTTATTCATCTATATTATCCTATTTAACTTTCTAAAACTCATGTGAAAATCCAGCTCAAAGTCCAGCAATCTTGCCACTGTACTAGGGGTTAGTGGTCTAAACTATGGGCTGTGGGCCAAATCTGGCCTGCCATTTATTTTTGGAAATAAAGTTGTATTGGGACATAGCCACATGTGCTCATTTACGTATTGTCTATGACAACTTTCCTACTACAAAGGCAGAATTGAATAGTTGCAAAAGAGACTATACGGTCTGCAAAGCCCAAAATATTTACCATCTGGCCCCTTACAGAAAAAGTTTGCTGATCCCTGCACTATACCCTATTGCCTCTGTCGAGTGGTCCTAAATTCCCAGGAGAACAGCATGGACTCTTTCAGTCCAACATGTAATGGAGCAATCTGTATAGTCACTGGCCACTGGAAAGGGACTCTCTAGGCCCAGAGTCCCACTGTGGGATGCCTACACCTCAACCACAACTCAGCTAAGGGTGGTAAAAAGGCTTGATTAACCGTCACAGGTTGGCCTGTGATTTCTATTATCAGCATTTTGAGGTTTACAAGAAATTGAAGAAAAAGAACTGAATAAAAAGATAGAACTGAAGCCTCAAAAGATTAAATTAAAGCCTAAGGTAATGAAGCAGCCGGCTGACAGGGCTAGAAATGGATTTTATGCAATTCCAGTCTCAGCTTGATTCTTGCAGTCTTTTCCCAAATTTCCTTTCACTTTATCCCCTACTTCTTTGCTTGACTGAAGACCAACTATATAGATACAAAATAAGTGGGATGTTTCACTATTTTCTGCTATAAATTAAAATTTTCCCCTTTGTGTTGGGGGTGTGGGGGGAGTGAGGAATAGAAAGCAGCTATCATAGAATTCATTGCAAAGTCTGTTGGTTTATTATGGTGAACAAATGCCTGCCTTTTATGTTCTTTTAAATCCTATAAGATTGACAAGTTTAGCCAGTCAACCAGACACTTCATTTCTCCCCAAAAAAGAAGAATGCACCATCAGCACTCTGACACCACTGCAGCAAAGACCAGATTATTGTTACTTGTGTTCATGACATGATTATAAAATGAACCTTTCATCTGTTCAAGCAAGCAAGGCTTCTTTCGATCACTGCACACAACATGAAGCATGCAGTTTTGTTTCAACTAACCTCCAAGCTGGTATCAAGAAAGACGTGACTTGCTGGGTGAGAGGGAGACAACGTGGCTGGGACATGTGGCAGGAGAGTCAACACATGTGAAGTGCTTCTGTTAGGGAGAGAGCCCACCAAGGGGTTTTCACTTTCTGAGACAACCAGACACTAGACGGTTGGGGATGAGTCCAACTCACAGATCTCTCCAGTCAGCACCCTCGGCAGAGGCTATGTTCCTAACCCGGCTATCTCTGCCTGCTAGGCGGCTCCCTCTAGGCACTCAATACACTGACTGAACGCAATGTTCCCAGTGGGCCATCTGTCTTAAGACAGCCCAGGGAGCAAGATGTGCGTGGATCGCACACATGCACACACAACTGCAGTTTCTGCACTAGAAAAGCAGCACAAGGCATATGCCTACCTATTCACAGCAGGCCTCCGTATCATCCTTCTAAACAGATGAGGGTTTATTCACTGTTTTTCATACAAAGAGAAAACGTGTAAGTAACAAAAACCAAAGTTCCCATGAAGTAGAGGCTACTTACACATAAAAATTTCAACTTCAATATGCAAGTTGGTATTTTCAGGCTTGAGTTAATGAAAGGTCCTTTTAAATAAAATAAAATAAATAAATCCATTTTAGATAGAACAAAATCTATTACAATCAAAGAAGAAAATCTAATGTGGTTTTAATGTAACACATTACTTTCAGGGGTCGGTTTAGAGAGGGTGCACAACGACCTTCTTTTTAGTCAGCAGTGGGCTTCTGAGGAGACTTTTAAGTTCAGTTAGGTAAACTGAGTGGAATCTGAGGAGAAGGATAAAGTAATGTGCTGTTACACTTGTAGAAGCATAGCAGAGAGGTATGGCCAAGGACACAGAGAAGAAACGAGAGCAGTAAGGACTGCCTATGTCAAATCGGTAAGAATGGAACATGTGGAGTAGTGAAGAATCAGTGAAATTAAATTGGTTGGGTAAAAATGTAAAAGGGAGTGTATGGTTTGAGGTGACTGTTGGGTTTAATGAGGGCGTGAAGATGGGCAATCAAGCAGTTTTCTTGGTAGGACTGTGGTGGAGTTGGTGGTGATTTATACTTATGCGAAGAAGTAGGTATGAATAACCATCTTTGTGTAGAATAAGAATGGGCCTAAAAGAAGAGACAGCTACAGCAGAAAAGGCCTCACCCATTGTGGATACTATATTCTCTATCTTATTAAATGCCATCTTTCTAATTAACAAATTTAAAAACTTGGGATCATGGTAGACCCTGGCTATCCATCCCCAACTGAAGCTGTGGCGATGGGATTCTACTGCCTAATCCCCTTCATACCCATTCTTCCAATTTCCTACTGCCTTATTTCAGGTATTCATCCTCTTTTGAAAAATTTCTTATTGTGAAGTGCAACATATATTTATGAAAAAAGTTTATAGTATGTATGCACTTCTTAATAATAATAAAGCAAATACCCAGTGGAACCAGAAACCTGATAAAGAAATAGAATTTTCCAGTATTCCAAGTGCTCCCTGCCCCAATCAAAACCTTCTCCCTTCCCATCTGAGGTAACCTTTATAATTATCTTTTTTTTTTCTTTGCTATTCTTTGATTTTGCCACTTAGATATGTATCCCTAAACTATATAGTTTATTTTGCCTGTTATGAATGGAATCATATTTTACATATTCTTTTACATCTTGCTTCTTTCTTCCAACATCACATTTGTTAGATTCATCCAGGCTACATATAGATTCCATTTAAGTATCATCTCCTTTATGAAATTTTTCTTGAAAAACTACTCCCTCTCCTGAATTCCCAATGTGCCAAGTACAAATGTAGATCACGGCAGACATAACACGGATTTGTTATTATGTCTGCCGCTCTCTACTAAACAATAATATACATAACAATAAGAAACAACTTGAGAGCAAGACTCAGTTCTTCTTCATCTCTAGTTTCATGTCTTACATCATGCTGCATACTGAGTATACACACGATGCATGTTGGCTAAATATGTGCAAGGATAGTTAGATAACTTTCAAGTATCAAATAAATAAAGTACATGTGATCTACATCAAAGGATTAAAAAGGTAAACCTGGTACACTGGCCTGAGGTTCAAAAGTCTGGATTTTAATCTTCCCCTAAAGCACTTGTCACTATAGGATTTGGGTATTGGCACAAGTTCTCCATGGCTGATATCCTAAAGCTCAATAGTACTCTTCAATGATTACCAACTTTTGTCTTCATTCTTTGTTGACTACCAACTCATATGCCATTTCTCTACTACCTGCAGACAAAGCGGCAAACGCTAAACAACCTTCCCAAGGAAAATACAGTGAAAATGAATTTATTAAGAGCATAGATTTTTCACCAGAGCACAATCTTCAAAGCAATATGCTGCACTGTCATTATCTCATTACAGTAATTTCAACACTTGCTCCTGTTAACTTATTAAAAAACATTTTAAATCATTTTCTTCATTGCAGGCACAACAAACTATCTCATTACCCAAATATGGATCAGTGCCAAATGATATGGCAAGGGATGTGATAAAAGAAATGCACATACGCAGCAAAGAGTCAGAGATCGGAGAGAAACATGCATATAACAATATATAACTGTAAAGTACTGCATGCCAAACAAGAAGTAGTTTTTCAAAATGTTGTCACCATCGTGCCACAACAGTGCTAAAACATTATGTTTCTCACCTTATTCTAAGTCCTCCAGAGCGAAAAGATATCTTGTTATTTGGCTTAAATTTTTGCTTGCATAATACCTCAGTAGAGCATAAATTAAACTTTAACATTGTAAAGAAATCCCATGTAAACATTTGGATGAAAATCTTAAAGTTAAAAAAATATATGCATCATTTCACGAGGTCAGCCCTGTGGCCTAGTTGTTAAATTCAGCATGCTCTGCTTTAGTGGCCTGGGTTCAGTTCCTGGAGTGGACCTATACCACTCATCAGCAGCCACGCTGTGGTGGTGGCCCACATACAAAATAGAGGAAGACTAGCACAGATGTTAACTCAAGGCAGAGCTTTCTCAAGCAAAAATAGGAAGGTTGGCAATAGATGTTAGCTTAGGGTAAATCTTCCTTACCAAAAAAAAATAAATAAATTATATATATATATATATATATATATATAAAATCATTTCAAAGACATTGTCTAAAGCAGGGGTTGGCAAACTACAGCCCGCAAGCCAAATCCAGCTGCTGCATTTTTTGGTAAGTAACGTTTTATTGGAACACAGCCATGCTCATTCATTTATATATTGTCCATTGTTGCTTTCATTACACAATGGCACCATTGTTCGGACAGAGACTGGCAACAAGTTCACAAAGCTTGGTGACCCCTGGTGTATAGCTTTGCTACTCAAAGTATGGCTCATGGAACAGCAGCAACAGCATTACCTGAGTGCTTGCTCAAAATGCAGAGTCTCAGAACTCAACCAGACTGACTGATAAGAATGTGCATTTTTAAAAAGACCCCCTCCCCCAGTGATTAATATGAATATTAAAATTTTAGAAGCACTGGCCTAAAGAATATAATCCTAAAGATAAATAAAATTACAAAAAAGAGGTGGGCTGATTACTAGATTCATAATATTTTATTACTAGACAACACAGGAGAGGGCTGCCTGCAAAGATTTTTATAAAGATGAAGAAGAGGAAAAAGGAGGTAGATGGCAAAGTATGGAAAGCATCAATATTATATATGAAGGGGAGAGATTTCTAGCATCAATTTATACCCCTCGAGAGGATGGGACATGTGCAAACTACTTTACCCCAGATGGCTAGGTTTTTTTCATAAAAGAACCATTACTGTTGAAAGCAGCTCTAGGCCCCATATCACTCTCCTCAGTGCAAAAACAACAAGTAAATAAGAAACCAATTTCCCGATTTCAGCCAAGTCCATTTGGTTGTCATATTCATTTCCTTTTTAAATACTCTATTTTCCCTGTGTAACAGGAAAATTGTTTTTCCAATAAGGCAAATGGGTTATGATTTGCTCCCTGAAAATAAACATGTTATAAAATCCACTCTAAATCTCTATTTTATCATGTGTTATTTGTGTTCCATTTGTAGCAGGCTATATGCTGTCATTTTGGGTTTACTTTAACCAACACTGTAAGGATCTGACAGAGATGAATACCATTTCCTCTTAAAGTTACAAAGCCTGACCTACCATTGTGTTTGCATTTAGTGTCTTTAAGTTTTCCAAGTTCTTGAGTTGGCAAGTTTCACCATGTCCAAACTAAACACCTCCAAAAGGAAAAGAACAACATATGAAGAAGCACAAGAACCTTCCAACCAACAGACAGTGAAATTCAGACTTGTGAAAAACACATGTTAGCACCAGAATCCTCACTGGAAAAAACAGCTTCCTGAGCTACCCAAAAGATGTCAGGCAGTAATTTGAGAGGAAAAGTTATTGCTCCTTGGGTAACCACTTTCAGTTGCTCAGAGATTGTTACCTTCTGCCCCCAAACACACTCTGCTTTGAACATGCCGGACTTAACAGGTAGAAAATATATTCAAGAAAAATGAGTCCTTTGTTTAAGAGCTTTCAGACTGGACTGTCTTTGATTTCAGAGGTGACAAACTGACTTCCGTCACAGAAAATTTATACTTTTTACCACCCCCCACTCTTCCAATTAAATCTCACAAAGAAGGAAGATGGCTGCTGCTTTATGATCTTTTTCCAGAGCGTCATGGAAGGTTACAGCTAGAAGGGAATTCTGAAGAGGCTCACTATCCTTCGTTTAGCGATGAGAAATTGAGGCCCAGGGAGGTTAAGGGCACTGCCCAAAGTCACGCCACAAGTTGACAGCAGATCACCAAGATGTATGGTCCTAGAGGACAGTGTTCCGTTTTAAGTCTTTGCACTTCTTACTGCTTAGTGCGGCGCTTAGCACACAGTGGCCATCCAGAAACAGTTCTGCTGCATACAGATCCTTGAATTCCAGTCCAAAATTTTTTCTATTGTACCATGCTCGTTCCTGTTTAACAATGGATTAATCTCACTTTGATCTTCCAAAAGAATCAAAAGTCACATTTCAAATTATGCTTTTACACAGGTATAATTAAATCTTTAAAAGGTGGGATGGCAAAGAAATTAAAGGCTAGAGCATAACAGACATTTTACAACCTGCAGATGCCAACAGCAGGCAGCCCACCCTACGCTGCCCCCCTTCCCCTACAGTATAACGGCAATTATATTCCAGGGTGAATAATATAATTATCTAAATGAAACCAGAAAGAAAAAAAAAAGCATACAACATAAAAGGATTAGCTGTTCAAGGACTTGCGGTTGCAGGAGGCAGGAGGATGGATCCAGGCTGACAATTTCATAAAGTAGCCATCAATTATTTAAATCATTGTGACTTTTCAGACAGCATTCTGGACAGCAAGGGAAAAACACTCTAAAATTTTGAAAACCATAAATTAGAAGAGAGACGCTTGTTATTTGGTTTTGGAGTGAAACGTGCTTTGCCTTTAGAGAAAGGAGCAAAAGGAAAAGCAAAGTCACCTGTTTACAAGACATAATTCAAGATGTTACTTTTCTGGAAGTTCAGCAGAACCAGCTTTTTTTTTTTTTTATAGTATTAAGTGTCAGTGCTGTTAAAATCTAGTGTAAATAAATTACTCAGTACATGAAAGGAGAGCAGATTTTAAATAATACTGCAGGTAGAATGGAAAGAGAAGTGGGTCAGCAGAAGAGAGGCCTGGATTCTACTACTGGAGTTGCCATTTACTACATGTCACCATGGACAAGATACTTAACTTGTTGAGCTTGACTTCAGTGACACAGGTGGATTAAAATTCTAGCTCTAAAATTCTGTTGGAGTCTAGTCTTTCTATGACAGAGAATACCAATGCTAGCTGGGGAAAATTAACACTGTAGGTTAACCATACACAGTCTTTTACTAAAGAGAGTTAGGACTCACAGAGAATATTTGTCCCACGTATATGAGTTTGGTTACAACATTCTTTGCTATGTTATATTTCTGTCATATAAAGAAACCAGCCTGTTCCTACATGTCCAGGACTTGAAAGAAGTAAGAAAACAGAATGAAAATGAAACCAAATTTTTTGCCATTACTTGAAGTATTGCATTTGCTAACCAAGTTATAAAGCAATTGATTATTTCTACTCAGGTACAAGGTCTGCAATTGGGTTAGTACTCATGAGGTCAATCCGATCAGGAGTTTCATGAGCCAATTAGCTTGGCTTCTCCTAGATATATCTAGTTGAGAAAGAGTAAAAGTAGCTTTCAATTAAGGCATCTACGATTATTTCCATAAAACTACTCCATAAAATGGGGCCGGCCTGGTGGCGCAGTGGTTAAGTTCGCACGTTCCGCTTCTCGGCGGCCCGGGGTTCGCTGGTTCGGATCCCGGGTGCGGACATGGCACTGCTTGGCAGCCATGCTGTGGTAGGCGTCCCACGTATAAACTAGAGGAAGATGGACACGGATGTTAGCTCAGAGCCAGGCTTCCTCAGCAAAAAGAGGAGGACTGGCAGTAGTTAGCTCAGGGCTAATCTTCCTCCAAAAAAAAAAA
Source organism: Equus quagga (assembly GCF_021613505.1). Lineage (NCBI taxonomy): Eukaryota > Metazoa > Chordata > Mammalia > Perissodactyla > Equidae > Equus > Equus quagga. The sequence goes on along the minus strand of NC_060274.1, from coordinate 112,378,746 downwards.
GAAAAACTACTCCATAAAAAAAGCAGACATTATAAATATATAACTAATCACATAAATATTTAACTAATGCATTTTAGACAAATGCATGAACTATATAGCAAGATTTTTAAAAATATAATTGCCCGGGGACTAATTATAAACATTCACCAACTAAATTGTAACATTATAAATTACAACTTATCTGATTTTTTTTTGTTTTTCACTTAAAGAGAAATCTTTAATTTTCTCTTATTTATGTTCTATGTATCAAAATGTTTCTGATTACTTGCAGCTTACAAATTTCTTGTCATGCTGGGTGTTCGAGAAAGTTCTTTCTGCACTTACAATTTGGTCCCTCTGCCTTTACTCCTTCTAGCCTATTAATTCCTCTGCAAATGAAGAGGACTTGCTAATTGAATCAAGCCTCTGAGCATGTGTTATATTTTACTAATATGCAGGTGACTGTACATTCAAGAAGGATGTGCATGTACCACCTCTTGCACATTTCCATCTCCCAGGCAGTAAACACACTTTCTTTCTCTCTCTATTCCACCTTCTTTACCAGTGACTGGTGTGTAAGTCAGGCTCCAATTGGCCCAGTCGACCCAACCATCTAACATTCAAAGGTGTGCAAGCAGGCAACAAGAGGCCTCTTAAACATGCCCCTGGCATCTCTTCCCAGAAGCTTAACACAAAAGATCTTCTTGAAAGACGTAAGGTTAGCTCTTGACAAAGCAGGGTTTTGTTTCCCACGTAGCTAGTTCCTTTGAGTTTACGTACTTTTTTAAGAAATCCCTGGGGGAGAAACCTCAAGTCTCAGAATAAATTTACTTGTTGTTAGCTCTGAAAGACTTGGTAACAGAATTATACTTGCTCTTTCATCCTATTAATTCCAGGTTTCCAGCTAGCTAAAAGACCCTATGCCATTGTTTTCCCCCTCATGGGCAAGAGCCGTTTTTTCACTCTTACATGGATTTTCTCCTCTACTATTTGAGCCAAAAGAAGAAAACTCATTCAGTTCTAACGGAGTCTGCCACCAGCAAATCCCTATGACCATCTTTTTTTCAGACAGGAGATTTTTGTGCCGCTTGACTCACGCTCTTTACTGCAGCAGCATGTCTTCAGCAAGCTGCTTTTATTTGTGGGGGGAAGAGGGTGGAGCTAAAAGTAGAGAGTGTTTTTTCCTGGAAAGGAATGCTAGGTTATTTTTTAAAAATAGAACCTAAAAGTAAGTTTTAAAATAGAGACTAAGAGTAAACTTGAGTATTTTCACTTTTGCCTTTTCCTTAGATTCAACAGTTTACTCATCACGTTCATACTTTTATTAAAGCACTTACCACCGTGATGTACTTGCTTTTTTAAGTCTGTCCTCAGTACCACCACAACCCCATTCATCCCTAGAACTTCTATACAAATGATGTGAAAACTTACGACCACACAAAAACCTACACATAGATGTTTATAGCAGCTCTATTCATAATCATCCTACATGAAAGCAACCAAGATGTCCTTCAATAGGTGAATGGATAAACAAACTGTGATATATCTATATGACATACCACATCCATAATCCATAGCATGAAATATCATCCAGTGATGAAAAGAAATGAGCTACTGAGCCATAAAAAGCCAGGAATGAATCTTATGCATATTGCTACTTGAAAGAAGCCAGTCCGAAAAGGCTAAATATTACACAATTCCAATTACATGAACTCTGGAAAAGGCAAAACTATAGACAGTAAAAAGATTGGTGATTGCTAGAGGCTTGGGGGAAGGGGAACAGATGAAGTATAGGGAATTTGGGGGGTGGTAAAAACCACTTTGTATGATACTGTAATGATAATGTAATGGTAGATATATGACATTATGCATTTGTCAAAACCCACAGAACTTTAAAGCACAAAGAATGAATCTTAATGTATGCAAATTTTTTAAAGATCATTTAGGAGGTTAAGGGATCCCAGGATGGAGTGCAGAATGTCACAAAACCATCTAATTGTATTACAAATGTATAAAAAAATCATTTTGAAAGGAGCGGGAGAAAAAGTGCTGACCCAAGTAATTCTGGAAATTAGTAGAGTCTGTAAAACTAAAGGTAAAAGAAATTGTACATAAGGACTGTGCACTAGTTGATAAAGTTGTTTCCTATAAGGGTATGGGTTACCAATTCTGATATTGTTATATATGTATGCTGGGATTAAACAGTGAAGGAAAAGGATAGTGGATGGTGGGAGCCAGATTTTCACTGTTGGAGAGGGAGGTTACAGATAACCAAGAGGAAGAGGCTAGAATGATCCATGTAGTAATGCATTAGAATTGGAGACATCCGTAGGAACTCATTTTTACCTTAATAAATAGATACAAGTGGCTACATATAGAAATATGTATAGATATGAACATATACAAAAGTTAGTATACACACACAACTTCCTTTCTCTGTCAGCTGAGAGGGCCTAGTAGCAATGATGCCCAAGGAGCAAGAAGCATACCAAGTCCCCAGATCTTGGTTGCCAATATTATTCTCCAATAACAAGAACTTGGAAAAATGGCTGATTCTAGGACTAGAGCAGAAAATATACAGATGGAGCTTGGATCATACTGCAGTGTCAAAAAATAAGGAGCTAAAAAAAAAATCACAAAGATGGGGGACATAGGAGATATAGGTGCCAACTGAAAAGAGCTCCCAATGGCCAAAGCTAGAACAATTTGAGTGACAAAATAAAGTAGTATTGGATTATAACCCACTGTATACATGAAAATCCATGAGTCCATACCGATATAAATAAATGATTGAATAAATATAAAAATGGGAGAGAAGAGACAAATCTCTCTGTAGAAGCATTCCAAATAATATATGCAAATACTCGACCCTCAAGGAAGCAAAGCATAACTCCCCACTCTTTGAATGTATGGGTTGTACAGAGTGACTTCCTTCCAAAGAGTAGATAGAAAGGGGGAAAAAAAGAGTAATTTTCTAGTGGAGAAAGCTGACAAATACTGCCTCTCCCAGGGGATCAAGGTTAGTGTTGACAGTGATAAGTCATGCTGAGAGCCTGTACACTTGATAAGATATGTTGAGAATGTGGCACTTTACGTCTGTGGTCTTCCTTCCCAAAAAACATACTCCTAGTCAAATCATGAGAAAAACATCAGACAAACCCATATTGCAGGATATTCTACAATGTACTTAACCTGCTGTCAAGGTCATTAGGGAAAGTCTGAGAAACTGTTACATCCAAGAGGAGCCTCAGAAGCTAGGACAACTAAATGTAATGTGGTATCCTGGATGGGATCCTGGGACACAAGAAAGACATTAGGTAAAAAAACAAGGCAATCTGAATAAAGTATGGACTTTAATTACTTAGAATGTATCAATTTTGGTTCATTAATTATCACAAATGCACCACACTAAAATAAGATGTTAATAATAGGGAACACTGGGTGTGGGGTATACGGGAACTCCTTGTATTATCTTTGCAACTTTTCTGTAAATCTAAAACTTTTCTGAAATAAAAAGCTTACTTAAAAACAAATATTTAATGCTACTTGCCTTGGCAAACAATATAGGTTTGCTTTTATACACCCTAATCCTAACCGTGTAAGTCAGAGGACATCTTTTAACATAACTGTTGGCAATTTCCATTTTATTCACTCAACAAGTGAGTGCCTACTATGTGTCAAAAGATTTCTTTTGGCTCTAAAGCAAAACTCTGAAAGGATGGAAGAAAAGGGGAATTTCTTGTTCTAGAGGTAAGAAATTAACTGCCAGGCCAGCCCTCTCTCTGCTTAGGCAGGCTGCTCATGCTGGCGAAGCCTTGGAAGCCATGGGCAAACACAGCAAGCAAGGTCACCAGAGCACTTCTGCAAACACCTGATAGGCATCTTGACCTTGGAACAACCAAGGAGAGAACAAATTAAAAAGTGCTTTGTGGAATAAAAAGGAAGAAGCAATTAAGCTCCCGTGGTTGAAATGGGGCAAAGAGAAGAAAGTAGTGTGTGTCCAACGAAGAGAGGTACAGAATGGCTCTCATTTAAGTGCAGTTATCTGAATTTGACTTTGTAGCTATTTGCAAGTGAATACTCAGGGTATCCTGGACTCCAAAGATATGACCATCCATCATGGGAATAGCTGTAGCTATGGAGGGAAAAAAAAGGAGATAAAAATGAGGAAGAAAAAAAAAAGGGAAACTAGAAGCCTAGATGGATTTTTTTCTCCTCAAAATACTCTATTTCCAATAAGTACAATCTGAAAAGGACATAATGACATAGATAACCTGTTAATGAGTTCACTGAATGTTGCCTTTTCCCCAAAGCAGGACTTTAACTGACAGAGCTCCTGTGTATCTAAAAAGGTAACAAATGAGAAATGTACAGCTTAATCTGTAGACAAATATGAACACACTGCAGCCAAATGGCTGTTCTTGTGGACAGAGGAGACGAAGAACCCCATCCAGTCACTGCCTGTGCGGGCTCAGAGAGGAAAACCTGATGAAGATTGATGAGCACAATATTTATCCCAGAAAGTAAGCCTGTCTGGTTTGTTTGGCCAATTATAACAATCAGTCAAAAGAATGACTTCAAATCTGAGCTGAGCAAAATGTTGGGGCTCACCAAACCTCAGGCAGCCATGAGGTCACTACCCAAAGCTTTGGTCTGGAGAGAAACACTCATAGGAAATGTTCTGTCTTCCCTTCAGAGCTGGATTATTGGACTCCTGCCTTGGCTGGCCTCTCTGACCCCAGGCTCTTTGCCCTCTAATCCTGTCTGTGGAGTGTCAAGCCCACTCTCCCTTAAAAAAGCAGCCATTAGAATGCAACCCCCTCTTCAAGACTGTACCTCTTCCCACTTCGAAAGCACACTGTTCTGTTCAAAGCTTCAGACCCCCAGAAGAGTTTTGTGCCCCCTGTTAGCCTTATTTCTCACTCTCCATTCATTCCTTCACTCATCTAGACTAATCTCACTGTCTCAGGAACACTCCTTTTGTGTCTTCACTTATGTTATGTCCCTTGTTTGGGTCACTTTCTCCTCTGCCTTCCCCATATCTACGCATCCTACAACGCCCAGTTCAGGACCCACCTCTTGCCTCAAGTTTCTCCAGTCCTCTAGCCCTCAGTAGTCACTCTCTTCAACTCTTAAACTTCTGAACCATCACATTCAGTGTTCAATTATAAACTGTCCTCTACTATTCTCAGATTCAAAGGTGTAAGGAACTCTGATTCCCTAACTAAATTGGAAACTCCTGAGAAATGGGAGGTGTGCTTTAAATATTTTGGTATCTCCACATTTCCTTGTCTAGTGATAGCACAGAGCAGGTGCTTAATAAGTAAATATTTATCATTTAGTTTTATTAGGATTTCAACAGCGGAAATTACTCAATAGTATAATATCACTCTTGTTATGGTAGAGGCATCAGCTTTTTACCAGCCTATCTTAGGGTGTCTATGCTAAGATAAAGTTTTTGAGTAGGACAGGGTCCTTGAAAAGCACAAAGAAAAACAGCTGCTTTATTTGAACAGTTAATCTTAAAGGGCCATTTGACTTTCAAGCTGAGACAGTCTTGTTTCTCCCTCTTCATTTTCTCACTGGAACATCTCTAAGCCAGAGCTGCAACATCCAGACAGAGCAAAAATTACTTAGGATAAGAACCTCCAAAATTCCCAAGAACAGCAGTTCTCGTCTACACTCATCTGGCTCCTACCAGTAATCTCGCCAGATCAGCAATTCTGCTGCCTCCAAGAATGATAACTATCATTTGCTTGGGCTGTCGAGCCAGCCTTTTCTCTCTTCTTGGTATCTTTTGATGGGATGCTTTTCCTCTTCTCTAGTGTTTAAGAAAAAGAAATGAATCTGAAGATGCCTCTGTTAGCAAGTAAAGTCAAATATATTTCAGGCAAAGGCAGCTCTCTAAAGATCTGAGCGACAGAGTGTTAATGTAGTTCAGTCCCTGTCAGCAGATCTGTCATAAGTCATTACCTTCTCTCCTGCTAATCCACCAAGGAGTGGGCTGAGGCAAGATCAAAACAGACAGCAGCCAATCAACATCTCCAAACACTTAAACCAAATGAGCCCTGTTTCACAGAACATTCTGGTGACAACTAAGATGGCCATCAGTGGGCCTACCTTTGCTTAGATAGAAAGTAAATTCAAAATCCTAGTTTAAAACCCAGGGCTTATCCCTATACTGATGTCATTCTGAAATAGCCTGGTGCTCAACAAGTTTCTTAGTACCAAGTAAAGCTGGTAAACAAGTGTCACTACCTGTAATTACTTTCTCGTTCAGCAGTCCCTCATGACTCCCCTCTATCCGTGTGGATAAAGCCTTCCAGCTTATTCTTTTTAAACTGACCTCATAACCCAGATATAAGAAATTCTTCAAAAGATGTATCTAAATTAAAATCTTTCCAAACACATTATGAGAAATCATGGATTGTTGAAGAAACATTTGGAATTATAACTGACCTCAAAAAACAAACACTTTGAGATCATTAATGATTCTTATACAACGTACAAGGCCGAGTGCAGAAAATGAGCTGCAGAAGAAAGTTCTTCTCTTCTAGCTCCTGTGGGCTTTCTCAAAAGCCTAGCTGGCTACACTATATAGAAATTAGTTTAAAATACATACATATATATTTTTTTCTCTCTCTCCTTGTTTTGCAGAAAGCTACTTACAGAAGTCTAGTTAACCAGGAACTTCTCTAAGAAAACCAGGCAACCAGACAAGATCCCATTTCTTTTTCATCCAGAAATAAGACTACAAAGATATCTGTAAAAATTCAATTGATCATATTATGTGCCCATTCTGCCTGTATATAAAAATTCTCTCTCACTGGCTCACCGCACAGCCTTTTTCATCAATAGTTATGAGGATAAGTTCCCTTGTAGTGTTACATCAATAAAGGTACCACCTACAGATTAATCACAAGTATGAGCTGGTCAATTTTCCATTAAGGACAGTACTTAAAAGAAATGTTTAGATGGGTACTTTTAGACATTGAATACTCTTTTAACAAAGCAACTACTTTCCCACTTATAAATTTCTATTTATGTTCAGTTTTTCTAAGTAAGACATCAAAACGACACTGTGAGCGACACTATGGTAAAATGCTTAGGGAATAACTGAGAATTCACTTCTGAGATGGCTGAAGAATTAAAATTACCAGGTTTGGTTATGCTATGAAACAGAGCAAAGTGTTAATTGTAGAATCTGGATGATGAGTCTGTGGGTGTTCACTGTAAAATTTTTTTCATCCTTTTTAAATGTTTAAAATATTTTCATGATAAACTGTGGAAAAAAATATTGCCAGGTTCTTACACCGGTTGTTTAATCATGTAGGAAACAAACTGTTGGTAAAAACCAGTGAAGCTTTTCATTTACTAGAAAACATTTTTCCCTTCTGTAGATGTTTTCTCAGCACCATTTCGTTTAATGCTAATGGATTTTCTGAATGGAGCAATCACGTGGGAATGTGGACCAATAATAATAACAATCATGAAACAACTCAGTACGTAGAGCAGCTCAGGAAGCCCTGCTGAATACAAGAGCCCATTGTGTTCTCACCTTTATCTTATGAGGTAGTCTGAGCCAGCACCATTCTCATTTTATAGATGATGGAAGTGAAGCTCAGGGAACATTAGTGGCTTGGGTTGTCTATGGTCACTTAGCTGACAGGGAGACCAGATCCCCATTTTATACACTTTTCCCACCATGCCATGATGAAATTTACATTAGTTATTTTCCTGAATGGCTAAGAAGAATCACAAGAAAAATTCTGCAAAATATAAAATGTATTAAACCAGTAATAGAATTAACAATATAAAAATAACACAACTTGATAAGACAATCTGAAGGTACAGGTGAATGCTGTAAGATTCCTAAAGTTGCCATTAGTAACGAAAGACTGAACTTGCTCAGCTGTTTCAGAAGTGAACAGGTAAGCGCAGAAAGCCATGGTGAGAATATAAACAACCGAAGATAAGAATAAAGGCATCTTCTACTCCATCCTCTGGACAAAGCCTGAAGAAGTTACAGGTGGTTAGTTATTTGAGGCCCCTGCTTGTGATGAAGAGGCCAAACAATACTGCTAATGAGTAAAATAAAATAATAAGAGTAAAATTCAAAGAAAATCAAAACTACAAACTGTGGCAAGTTAGTATTTCTCTACAACTAGACAGATACTAAAGAATCAGATCAGACCCCAGGGATCTTGGTCCTAAGACTTATTTTAACACAATGAGGCCATTAGCACCACCTCTCAGAGCTTACAGGAGGGAAAAAAAAAATCAATTGATCTGCTCTCTTTTCAACTTAATGATTTGTATGATGACTTCCAGCAGACCTTAAATGGGACTAATCTATTTACACTAATAAAAGTTGAATCTATTCTGTATCACAGAACAAAATGGCAACAACTGGCTGTGATGCAAATACCACTCAAACGCAACATTCTTCATATTAACATAATTTGATATGATGAAAACAATATGCTACTGCTGCTGGCCATATTTCCTTGGGAAACCAGCAAGGTTACTGGCAGCACCTCGGCTTAGCTGGAGAGATAATAGGTTTGGGCATCAGTGTAATCACCTCTAGCAAATCATTATACTGTAAGCAGCTGTGTCTACCAACCTTCAATGAGACTTAACTAGAGCTCCAGCAATTACTCAGTCTACCAAAAACTTTCATTTGGAACCCTTTTGACACCTAGAATTCAGAAAATTCTGGCCCTATTGCCTTAACAGCAATATTTCTACACTGGTTCCTGCCAGAGGATCTTCAAGGAAAATATAGCAAATTGAATATACTGCATTCTATATAACCTGCTTCCAATTATTAGCAGTACTGGGTTGAATAGTGTCCCCCCGGAAATTCCACATGGAACCTCAAAACGTGACCTTACTTGGAAATAGGGTCTTTGCAGATGTAATTAAGGTAAGGATTGGGATGAGAGCAATAGAGTGGGCCCTAAATCCAATGAAAGTTTCCTTATAAGAGCCAGAAAAGGACAAACGGAGACATAGGGGAAAAGACTATGTGAAGATGGAGGCAGAGATAGGAGTTATCCTGCTGGAAGCCAAGAAACGCCAGGACTCCCAGAAGCCGAAGAGGCAAGGAAAGGTCCTCCTCTAGAGCTTTTGGAGGGAAGGTGGCCCCTAGACTCCAGAACTGTGAGAAAATAAATTTCCGTTGTTTTAAGACACCAAGTTTGTCATAATTTGTTACGGTTGCCCTAGGAAATGAATATGCTAGCTGTAACATGGTCACAAACACTGTGTGCAGCTTCTGCTGCTAATAAATGATCAGTGGGCAAACTCCAGGGAAAAGAGAAAGGAGGTGAAACAGTATCATCTCTTGCTGTCACACCAGGACAGTAGGAGGCAGGAAAAAGAAGTTACTAGATGGGTGCTAGAATACAAAGAACAGGAGAGGGTACACAGCAAGTGAGCGATGAGAGGAGATGCAGGTTGAAATCTAGACTGAGATGGAGGGGTCGAGGAGCACAGTGGGTAGGAGTCAGAAGTCTGCAAAGGAGAGAGCTAAGGAGCAGTCAATGCTGAAATCCACACATACGTGATGTGGGGGAGGAAGGAGCTATGCTTTATAATCATTATTCAATGTTCTCATTAGAAATGATTCCTGACACAGATTTTGTTATTTTTGTCTTACAGAGGAGAACACAGGTACAGAGAGGTTAACAATTTGGTCCTGGCCACAATGTTTTCAACTGAAATGGCTGGGATTTAAATCCATCTGTAACTGATTCCAAGGCTTGTGTGTCAAAAAGAGCCCTCTGTTATGAACCTGACTGAATTAAAGAATGCCTTAACTATAATTTTTTTATAACTTCTCAGGACAATAGTTGATTCTACAGAGTAGAAAGATCCAGGCCAGTGGCACAAATTCTGGCTGCACACTGAGATCACGTGGACACCTTACAAAACACTGATGGCCCAGGCCCCACTCTTGATCAACTGAACCGAATCTCTGGGACAGGATCGGGCAGTGGTGTTTTCAGAAAGTTCCTGGGTAATTCCAAAGGGTATTGTTGCTGAGAACCACGGCTCTACACCCACAGGTAACAGTGGGAAGCACAGCTGGCTGAGAGCGAGGAGTTTATGGGATGACTCTAACCATTTCACTGCTCAGAAGTACTCTGACAAAAACTGGGGCAGTGAGGAAAATGAAAATAAGCTTTAAATGTTTCCAGATTGCCTAAAATTTTTACTTGCACAGCTTATGTTTTTTCCTTCAATGATGCAGGAATTTGAGCCTAAGCCTTAGGAAAGTCGCCTCTGTCTCACATTGTCCCACATGAGCCAGAAAATGTAGGCTCATCCTGTGTTTGGAAAGAACTTTGCAAAATTCAGCAATGTGCGAGACCAGGAAGCAGCTTCTGCTGCCACTGCAAATATTGTTTTTACAATTTCTGGGCCTGTATGAAACAAAGCTGAATAGTTTTTTTAAGTGACTACTATTCGCTGCAATGCTAAGAGCTCACAGCATTAGTTTCCATTTCCTAACCTCCAGCTGGCCGTGGCGGTGTTATGTAAGGCAATGCATCTAAAACTTGAGTCTCTATCAAAATCACCTGGAGAGCTGGTTGGAACAGAGATTCCTGACCTGACCCCAGAGTGCAGTGAGGGTCAGGAATTTCATTTCTCACAAGCCCATGTGATGCTGATGCTGATGCTGACAGTCCATGGACCACACTTTGAGTTGGGCTGGTACAAGGCAGTGCTTCTCAAACTCTAAGATGCATACAAATTACGTGGCTATACTGTACAAATGCAGATTCTGACTTAGAGGGCTGGTGCTCTTGAGGGTATGGAGAATTCCATGGTGTGAGGGTGGGCAGGGAAACACACTTTACTTGCACCTTTGTTCACATAGTCAGATGCCTATTCAGCAATTTGACAGATACAAAACAAAAACCTTAAGCATTAGTCCCCTGCCCTTTTTTTGGATGGAGACACTAAAGAAGAAATAAGTTAAATGGCATCCCCAAATCAATAGTAAAGTAGGGAACTGAGTGGATATTTCCTCGTGTCTAAGGCATGAACAATTTGTAGACTCCTGTAGACATATATGGCACGGGAGGGTATCCACTTCAATTGACTGTTTCCATAGCTACATGTCCAGAATGTCAGAAGATCTGACTCAGGAGAAATGAGGAATTTCTCTTAAGAGAGTTCCTCAATTTGAACCACCAGGCTCTGCCTTGCTACAAGTGGAAGTCATTTTGCAAAAAAGTGACAGCAGTAGAGGAATCTCAGAGGGTAAGACGATGAGGAATGTTCAATTCTACCTTCATACTGATAGCATTAGAGGCATAAGAATTGTGACATTTTAATTTAAGTACTGTCAAGAATCTTAAACCCAAGACCATGAATCTTATACCATAAGGGGAAAACATGCACACACATGTCCTTGTACTAAGGAAGTCATCATTAATTCATTCATTTTCCTTCACTCATCTATTCATTAAATATTGAGTACCTCCTCTATGGCAGACGCGGTTCTAGGAGCTGGGGATTTAGGACAGAACTACCTGTAACAAATTTCCAAGCTATTCTACCTGTTGGAAAGTGCCTTGGATGCTGAGGCAAGAGATGCTTGGTTCTATGCTTTTACTTCTCTGTGAGGCGATATGGGGGAGTAAGGGATTTAGAGCAACGTGTTGCTAACCGCCTGAGAGCCCAGGTTTTCCCCCAATCTATAGTAGATTGAGACTTTTATAAAATACAATAGAAACAAATTACTAGAAAAAAAATTTTAAAAACCACAAAGATATATAAAACACAAATCTTTTTTTTATTATTAGATCAGATGATGTCAAGTTGCTTTAAAAAATGAGAGGGGGCATCTAGACGCTTACTCTCAAATTCTGTACATCTCATAGCAGATTGGTAACCAACAGTCTGCAGACGAGCATACTCCTCAGACTATGCTTTGAGTACAACTCATTTAGAGCACTGACTCCAGGGTCAGGTTGCCTGCCTTTAAATTACAGTTCTAGTACTTGCTAGCTATGTGACTGTAGGTAAGTTACTTAATTTCATTGTTTCTCAGTTTCCTCCCCATAATAGGAATACCACCGTCACAAAGCTGTTGCCAATAAATGTAAAACACTTACAAGTCAATACATATAAAGCACTGAGAAAAGTGTCTGGCTCATAGTAAATGCTATTACACTGTTAGCTGCTGTTATTATTACTATTACTACTACGAATGCTATCATTACTACTATTACTACTTCTATGAGTCCTACTGGTACTATGCTGCTGTATCATTTGGGGCTAACACTTGCATAGCTGTTTCACCTATAAAATGGTACTTGTAATCTCTTCCTTCCTATTTCCTTCCTTCCTTTCCTTCTATGAATTCTGTGCCTAGAAAGTGAAATTACCAAAGCAAAATCACGTTATCACCCATGGAAATGTCCATTATAACCAGTTGTCTATACTGCCCAGATGCCATTTCAGAGAGGTAAGGACCAAGTGTCCGAGGGTTCTCCACATCTGCACGTCAGCACAGAAATGACAGCAGCACTGAGACAGCTGTCTTTCCACTCTCCCTGAAGAAGTCACTTGGGCTGATGCTATGTGACACTGGGTGCTGCCTCAGGGGAAAGGCACAACCCTTCTGCTCTGTGACCAAACAGTCTAGTAGACGGAATGACTTTAAAGCACATTTTTATGCTTAACGTCACTGAATACTTAACCCACCTGCACCTTTCACACATACATATTTCTCCAAGCTCCCTTCTTAAAGTTGTTTTGGATTCTCAGCTGAAATTTTTGAGAATTATTTACTTTTTCTTCAAATTAGTCACCTACAGTTAGCCAGGAGCGGCAGGAGGAGTTAGCCTGAGCGGCTGGGTTTGCAGGCTCTGCTTTGGCGGCCCAGGGTTTCGCCGGTTCGAATCCTGGGTGTGGACATGGCGCTGCTCATCAAACCATGCTGAGGCAGCGTCCCACGTACCACAACTAGAGGGACTCACAACTGAAATATATATACAGCTATGTACTGGGGGGCTTTGGGAAGAAAAAGGAAAAATAAAATCTTTAAAAAACAAGTATCAAGGTGACACAGAAACACGTTTAAGAAACTTATGTTAGAAAACAATTTACAATCAATCATTATAAAGCAAGGAGAAAGGAAAATAACCATCTTCTCATTTGCTTTTTAGATCTCACAAGTCTGAGAATACTAAACAAATTTACTGATATGGTCTAACTAATTTGCATTCTCATCAAATAAAATTTCTATAAAGAAAGAGGGCAACAAAACAAACATATAAGAAAGGTGTTTTGGCTCAGAAAACAAATTTGGAGATTAATAACTTGAATGGCCTTACTTTCAAGATTTACTCATTTATAGAGAATGATCACATCTCGACTAGGTCAAAGAGAGAACAGGTAAATTTGGAGTTTTTATCTAGCCTCAGAATAGAGTAATTGATTTAAAGAACAGGAGGCAGAGTAACACATATGAATGACTGGGGACGAGGTTGGGAGTGATTTGACAAGCACAGCAGTTGACTGCCCAGAGGTGTCATTTAGCTGGCAGTGTATGGCCCTGATATGGCCCACATTGCAGTCAACTAGTCATGAGTTTTCATGTGTCTTTGCCACTCAAGCTGAAAATTATCATGTTTAATAAGCCAGTATCTTTAGTTCACAGATTCACTCTTAGTACATTGTCGTCTTTTGTTTCCTTTAAAATTCAGTACACTAAGCATATTAAAGTTGCTCTGCACAGCATATAGCATGACACTTCAGGGACACAAATACTGAAAGGTTTTCTGATGGAGAGGAAGTTAATGATATGGTCAGAAAAAAGATAAATGTAAACAAGTTTTTGTCACTCTCTATTTCTCATCTTCCCGCTCTGACTCTGCTGTTATTTATAACTCAAAACTTATTCACTGTCTCTATCCATCTATCCATACGTGTATGCATTCATTCAATAACTTATTTATCAAGTACTTTCCTGGTGCCTGGTACTGTGTTATACTTTTGGAACTTATGTTCTAGTGGGAAAGGACAGAAAATAAACAAGTTAGAAAATAAACTAATAGTTACACTTGTGTTAACAAGGACAAAAATTGAAGTGTTAAAATAGTGACTAACTGGGGAGATCTATTGGGGATCCTGCCAAAAAGGAGAATTCCGTTCAGATGATTCAAATGAAGAAACATTAGCAAAGAGATGACTTACAGAGGTATCAGCATCACTGAAAGCAACAACAAGGATGCCGAGGCACCTAGAGACTAGTAACAGCAGAATGCTATAATCAAGGGGCAAGGAGAAGAAATGGCGTTGCCAGAGTCCAGTGAGAGCTGAAGCTATGGACAAAGTGTCACCTGGCAGGACCTCTGGTTATGAAGGGATGATGCACCCACAGCCAGAACCATGATCCAAAGAGGAGAGGAAGGAGACAAGAGATAACCCAACTTCTTCCTCCTCTCACCCTCCAATCTGCTGCCAGTGCTTCCTATTGGCAGAACCTGATCGTGAGTCACTTGACAAGGGAGCTTTGGTGCCAGAGTCCAAAGAGTTTGACTTTAGTGTTGAGAATGGACTGGGGGGCTCAGAGGGGAGGGGAGAATCGAGAATAACCCGGGAAGGGGACCTACTTAGGTAGGATAGTCAGGAGAAGTTTCCCTGTGGAGGTGACATTTGAAATGTGACTTAGGGGGAGAAGGTCCCAGCCACGCAAAGAGCCAGTGGAAGAGTAATTCAGCACAGGGACGAGTGAGCACAAGCCTGTACCATTCTCCCTTCTCTGCATCCCGTACTCAGTACAGATCCCTCAGGAACATATCTGACACAGACCCAGACAATCCAAATGAACTCTTTTCTAGGTTTGATGCTATTACTCAAGTTCTGGGAGAAGTAAATGCCTCTATTCTATTTTCTCAATACTATAGGAGAGTTTCTTTTAAAAAAGAATGCTCATAACTAGGACACTTCCCTATGGAAGGTCCAGCATTTCTATTAATTCTAACGTACAAAGAAGGAAAAATCAAGAAAGACACATGTAAAGGCAGGTAAGGGCAAGCAAGTGAAGCAACTATAACTCCCTTCCATTTATACAACTTTTCTTTGAAGAGCCTAAGCCTTCCACATTCTGAGATATCCTCACATCATACAAGTTTTGTAAAAAATCCTAGTGTGCACATCATTCTCTTAAACGAAGAAACATTATAAAGATTCAACTACAATGTAATGATAGTTAACATATACCCATAATTTAAACTCATACTCATTTTCTTTTAGTTTTATATTTACCTCCAAGGCATTGGCTAAAATGGATATAAAATAAGTATCTCAAGCCTATTAATCCAAATATCTACTGACAAATTATTTTATTTCTATTGCCCAGAAACCATTTCTTTATATAGTCAAAGTAAAATTTTCAATATTAACAAGATCATCACTGAATCAAATGATCTGACTTTTGAAAGCCAGTTTGCTGGTCGGTTCCAGTTCACCGTGAGCTAGCCAAGTTCTTTACAGTAAGTCTGCCCACAAACGATGCAGAGGGTTTCCTGTTGATAAGTAAGCTTAGGCTGAGTAACTTCCTTTCTGTAAGTCCTTCACATTCCAGGATGCATTCACCAATGGAAAAAGAATTCCTTTCAATGACAAATTCCAGGCAATTAATGAGAAGTTGCCTGCATGTTAATGAGACTCACCATCTCCCATATTCAAGCTAATCACTTTTTTCTTAAAGATCTTAAGGAATTTCCATTATCTCTACATTAGTCCTAAATTTCCCTGGTGCCTGTTTAATTTATTTCCTCTTGTTTTGTCCCTGATGACTGTGGAAACAGATGGTAATTATTCTTTTTTCAATTTGTGACTCTTGCCAAGTCAATGAAAAGTGTTGATAAAAACAGCAAGTTCAAAGTATATCATTACCTGAAGGAGAGGCCGCTGCACACCCAGCACCTTCATGGTGTCTGCGTTAGCTAGGATCTTCAAGGGGTCAGATGTTTTAGTGACTCCTTCAATCTCCTTGTTGATCTCAGCCAAGACTTGATTGAGAAAGATGTTTTTGATGTACACAGTCAGAAATTCTCGAAGAGGACATTGTTTGGCTGGGCCAGGTCCCAGGGCATGCTCAATCTCCTGAATAAATCTGGAAGACAGACAGAGTAAAATGGCTGCTAAATGTATCAGAAAAACAGTTAGAGAAATATGACAAAACACACATGGGGATTTCTAGGCTTTGGCTATTTCCATGAAGAGATGCGAGGAAATTCCCAGAATTCTTAACAAGAGCATCACTATATTATTCATCTATATCTTTTTTTTTTTTAAAGATTTTATTTTTCCTTTTTCTCCCCCAACCCCCCAGGTACATAGTTGTGTTTTTTTAGTTGTGGGTCCTTCTAGTTGTGGCATGTGGGATGCCGCCTCAGCATGGCTTGATGAGCAGTGCCAGGTCCGTGCCCAGGATCCGAACCAGCGAAACCCTGGGCCGCCGAAGCGGAGTGCGTCAACTTTACTACTCGGCCACGGGGCTGGCCCTTATATCTGTTTTATTTATTTATTTATTTTTTAAAATACAAGTTACTTCACTAGTTGAATAGAAATTGGGTCAAATAAAAAAATGTGACTTCTAAACTATGGGGAAAAAAAAGGAGATACGAAAAAATATTTTTACTAATTCAAGAAAGAAATAAGAATACAAGAAGCAAAGGAAAGCATGATAAACAGAAAAAAAATGTGATTAAAAGCACACCCTACACATATAAAGATTCTCACTGAGATCTTTATATGTGTAGATAGAAATGTTAAAAAAAACAAGAGAGAGAGAGAGAATAAAGGACATTCTTTCAATTTGTGATGATGCGTAAGTTGTGAGGTTATGAAAGAGAACAGGATGGGAAGTGGGGACAAAGGAGAACTTCAGCCTTATTTGTAATTACCTATTTCCTTTATTAAAAACCCTTAAAGCATATATAGCAGAATGTTAATAACTGTCAAACTCAGAGATGAGTATGCAGATGTCATATTATTCTTTGTACTTTTCTGTCCTGGCAGTTCCTGCTTTGCACAATTCCGATATGCAATTTATGTTACTACAGTTTAGTTAACAACACCAGTCCTCCAAAAACAAGGTTTCAGTCCAGTTACCACAGTATATTACCTGTGAGTAACAGCATAAAGGACAAACTTTGCTGCTAATTCTTCTGTCCAGAAATCTCTATGTAAATAATCGATGTTCATCATGATCAATTATCAATCATGCCACTTCTTTCAAAGTCTAGCGGTGATTGATCACTGTACATCTCTCATTCGGTTCATGTACAGACAGTATAGCCTGTAGTTGTGTTGTCTCCTTGACTCCCAGTGATAAACCCATGTGATATTTTACAAAAATGGATAATTAAAAGAGTGAATTGGCCAAAAATGATAAGAGTACAGAAAAAAAAAAAAACTAAAAGTGATAACACTGGAAGTGAATTTGAATTGAATATAAATGGATTTATGGAAGAAATAGTCAACATTGCCCCATTTAAGAGGCACACGCAGCCAGAGTGAAGGTGAACTTACTGACGTAATGAGGAAAGCGGTTGTGAGGAAAGGGAGAAAGACATCCCAGAGGAAGTGATGCCGGCAAAAAACTTCACCTTAAAGGAACTCTTGGAGATATTTCAGGACATGGAAAAGCAAACAACAAAATGCTGGCAATTGATCTAAACTTGGAAGGAGGAATGACATTTCACCAAGGCATAGAAAAGATGCTCACTGTATACTGTAAAATATGCAACAAAAAGAAGGCGTCAAGCACTATTGAAACTACTCTTGATAAGATTTAACAAAGAAATAAAACCTTACCTCTCAGTGTTTCTAATGTCCCAGTGTATTAAATACATATTAGTTTTCTTATTTTTTATTTCTGTATACATTTATAACTGACAGTAAGAGAGTTTGAATGTTTTCATAAAAATTTTTTAAAGTCTTGAAACAACTGCGATTTTCCCCATTGGTTAAGATTGCTTCACAGTGATTTTTACAGTTCCACAATGCTATACAAAGCAAGGGCTGCCTTGTAACTTAAAATTTTCTCAAAAAAAGTAGAAAGGAAATCAAATCAAATCAAGATAAAAAAAATGAACAACTAACTGGGAAGATATATCTGCAACTTGTATCACAGATGACAGCTAGGAAAAAACCAAACAACTTACTAGAAAAATGATCAAAGGACACGAAAAGATAGTTCGCAGTAAAAGAAAGACAATGGCCATTAAACATAAGAAAAAATTCTTAACTTCATTCATAATGATTAAAATAAAAAGTAAACTATACTGAGAAGTCATTTTTTACATCCATGCATTGGCCAACTTCCAAAAGTTTGAAAACACACTGTTGGCGTAAATGTGGGGAAAGAAGAATTCTCGTATATTGTTGATGAAAGTGAAAAACAGTACCACCCTTATGAAGGGCAAATTGGCACTATCATTCATAATTACAAATGCATTTCCTTTTGACCCAGAAATCCCACTTTTGGGGAATTCATCTGACAGCTATACCCGAATATGATTATATAGATCAGTGTAGCATTGTTTTTATGGCAAAAGACTGTCAACAACTCAAAACATCCATCAATCAGGGATTAAATAAACTGCAGCATATCTACACATTGGAATACAGTGCAGCAACTCTGCCGCCAAAACGTGGAAGCTTTTGATGCACTAACATGAAAAGATCTCCAGGACATATTGTTAAGCGAGAAAAGCAAGGTGCAGGTCACTATGTATTTAGCAGTATTTACTACACTGACCTTTGTGTAAGAAGTACGTATCCCCGTTTGTTTATTTTATTATAAAGACACCCTGGGAAAACTCACAAAAAACTAATAATTGTGAATACTTGTAGAAGCAGGGGTAGGGGTGGGGTCTGGAAGAGGAGTGGGAATAAGACTTTTCAATTATAACTTTTAATAATCATTTGATTTTTTAAAACCATGAATGATTAGCTACTTAAACAAAATTAAAATAGAAAATAGAAAAACTACCTACAGTAATATCAAAGAGTATATTTCATAAATTGCTTTCTAATTAGACCACATTTCAAAGTTTGGTGTAAATGTTCCTTAAGTTTAGCTATTTAACCTAATAAAGAGTTCCTTTACTTAATAAATACATACATTGTGGTTAATCTTGCATATAACCAGTTAAACATTCCATTAACCTCTGGGTTGTGTGTGTGTGTGGTGGGGAAGGGAGGAAGTACGTATAGGATTATCATAACGAAAAAGTAACCCAAAGAATGCAGGAAAGAATGTGGAAACTGAGAAGCAATGAGGAACAGCAATGAGGCTTCTTAATTGATGTTAGCAACATGGAAAAGGAAATAAAAGCATGACCCCAAACAAGACATAATATATCTTCAAGGAGAGAGTGAGTGGCAGAAGGCAGGGAAAAAAGAAAAAATAAAAGTAGACCGTTAACCATGGCCGTAATTTTAAGATTTCCAAATCCCACATCTTGCTATGTTGACCCCTTCTGATGTCACCTAACCCTGAGAGAAATCCCCCACCCAGGTACATCTTGGTCTCCTTGGTCTGCCTCGGAAAGTAAACCACGGTTATTAATTTGCTAATGAGTAAATACACCAAAGGTCTTTTTGTCTTATTTTTTTTAATATTATGGGAATCAATCATCAGAATCCCTATTTATTCTTTTCAATGAGACTTAGAAAAAGAGTTTTCTGAGAAGTACTTCTTACATTTTCAAAATCTTTAACATTTATTAAAACAATATTTTTAGCAGTTAACCTGCTCCTAAACAGTGACAGAAGGCTCTAAATTATCCACATTTTCTTTTTTTCTAGTCCCTTATTTGCCCTTGGTGTCCCTAAGACATGAAACTGCTCTGAGCAGCACTGATGGAAGGGCTCCCATCACTTCCAGCTGAATGATTTCTCTCAAACACAAATCATTTATTCCCTAAAGCGCACACATCAGTCTAAAATGACACATCCAGGTTGATGTTGTCATCTCTACCTCGAGGGGACCCATTCAACATGTTTCCAAATCTGCTTTCAGAGCTGTGAGGGCCCTCACTGTGCAGAAAGCATGAAACATGCGAGAGAGGATGAAAGAGAAAAATTATGGCTGTCTTATCAGCCCCTTTTTTACCGTAGTCAAAAATGGGAAGCAATTACATTAAATGGGCAAACTGCCCTTTCTTGGGCAGGAAGGACACAGAATAAGAACTTTCCTAGGTATCCAGCAGATAAACCAGACTCACAGAAACTACAGGGAGGGATGATCTAAGGAAGCAGAGTGGCCAAGAGCAGAACACTTAGGGTGGGTCTTCCTGAGTCTGAATCTTGAGTGTACAGACTTGGGCAGATTACTTAGCCTCTCTTAGTCTTACTTCTGTATTCTATAAATAGATATGATAATACACAGGATTGCTTTGATGATTAAATGAGGAAATAAAAGTTAAGCACCAGCACACAGGCTGACACATAGTAACTGCTAAGCAAATGGTAGCTGCTGCTATTTGTATAATTACTACCAGCATGCAAACCCAAATGAGGTTGGAGATTCAAGGCAAGTGTGACATTTTTTATGATTTTTTTCACCTTGTCCTTTACTTTCCCATGCAATTGTCCATAATCAGCAATTTGGACCACTAGATCAATACTTTGACTATTTCAGCAACACTCTGATGTAGAAATGACCAAAGGTCCATGTGACCAGGGGCCAAGCGTAAATTGCTCACTGCTGTATCCTCAGTGCCTTTAGTGCTCTATGGCTAGCACATAGTAGGTAGGACCTCAGGAAATATTTGATGAAGGAAGTGCTGAATAAAATAATTAACAGGTCCTTTAACTTCAACCCATAGTTCCTGAGACTAGGGTTTTACCTCTCTGACAAATAATGCCCTTCTCCCAGGAATTTGGACTAAAGGTCCAAATAAAAGATTAAAAAAAGAAAGAGAGAAAACTCATCCCCATCTCCACCACTGCAAAGGTTGCCTCTTACTGAAAGAACATTTGCTAGGCCTTGGCCACATCTCCATGTTGTTTTTCACTTTGTACAACATGATTGTTCACAATATGGTTGTTCCTGCGTAATCTGCTCTTTCGCAGAGTATTATAGACTCATTCCATCATGCTAATGAACACATTATTAAACCAAACATCTATTAGAGAACATTAATGCTGTTTCCTGGTTTTATTATAGATAATCGTATAGTGAACATCTTCATTTTGCTTCTGTTTATTTCCACAAGTTACTGGGAATAGCTCCTCATCATCTTTCATGGATGAGTCTATACTTCATTTTCCTCAAATTCCCACAGTATACTGCACAGCTCTGTTCACCTAGTAAGTACTTTAAAAATGATCCGATGGACACATAGATCAATGGGACAGAATCAAGAGCCCAGAAATAAACCCACACATCTATGGACAGCTAATTTTCGACAAGGGAGCCAAGAACATACAATGGAGAAAGGAAAGTCTCTTCAAAAAATGGTGTTGGGAAAACTGGACAACCACATGCAAAGCGTTATCTTACGCCATACACAAAAATTAACTCAAAATGGATTAAAGACTTGAATGTAAAGACCTGAAACCATGAAAATTCTAGAAGAAAACATAGGCAGTACACTCTTTGACATTGGTGTTAGGAGCATATTTTCAAGTACCATGTCTGACCGGGTAAAGGAAACAATAGAAAAAATAAACAAATGGGACTACATCAAACTAAAAAGCTTCTGCACAGCAAAAGAAACCATAAACAAAATGAAAAGACAACCTAACAATTGGGAGAAGATATTTGCAAACTATATACCTGAGAGGGGATTAATATCTAAAATATATAAAGAACTCATACATCTCAACAGCAAAAAAACTAACAGCCCAATTAACAAATGGGCAAAAGATCTGAACAGACATTTCTCCAAAGAAGATATACAGATGGCCAACAGGCACATGAAAAGATGCTCAACATCACTAATTATCAGGGAATTTCAAATCAAAACTACAATGAGATATCACCTCACGCCCATCAGAATGGCTCTAATTAACAAGACAGGAAATAACAAGTGTGGAGAGGATGTGGAAAAAAGAGAACTCTCATACATTGCTGGTGGGAGTACAAACTGGTGCAGCCACTATGGGAAACAGTATGGAGATACCTCAAAAAGTTAAGAATACAACTACCATATGACCCAGCTATTGCACTGCTGGGTATTTATCCAAAGAACATGAAAACACGAATGCGTAAAGATATATGCACCCTATGTTCATTGTAGCATTGTTCACAATAGCCAAGACTTGGGATAAACCTAGGTGCCTATCAAGGGATGAATGGATAAAGATGTAGTATATATACACAATGGAATACTACTCAGACATAAAAAAGGACGAAATTTGGCCATACACGACAATGCGGAGGGACCTTGAGGGTATTATGCTAAGCGAAATTAGTCAGAGGGAGAAAGTCAAATATCATATGATCTCACTCATAAATAGAAGATAACAACAACAACAAACAAACACATAGAGACAGAGATTGGATTGGTGGTTACCACAGGGGAAAGGGGAAGGTAGGAGGGCAAAAGGGGTAATTAGGCACACATGTGTGGTAATGGATTGCAATCAGCCTTTGGGTAGTGAACATGATGTAATCTACACAGAAATCGAAATACAATGATGTACACCTGAAATTTACATAACGTTATAAAGCAATGTTACAGCAATTAAAAAAATAAAAATAAAAAATAAAAAAATAAAAATGATGTGTTGAATGGGAGACAGGAGAGAGTCAAAGGTACAGAGGAGAATCATCAAAAAACCCAGTTTTTCCAAGAATGCTCCTAATCAGCTGTACGAAGTAAGAAAACATTGAATTTCTAACAGTGAAAAGAATCTCATTAGGAAAGAAAACACTTCAAAGTTAAAAGATGGAACACAGATGGAACCCTGCCACAAGGGTATTATCTAATCTCATGAAGTGCTTTCACACCAGGGATTTCCTATCCTTGTAAATGATGAGAAGGCAAAGACAAAGCCCAGGTATGTCTTGTACATGGAAAGAGAAGGAGAATTAAAGAAAACGATCTACATAATGCTATATGCAGAGCATCTAATTACAGGACTTTGAGGAACTTTCTTCAGATGAGCCTTGTAAACCTAAGGTTGCAAAGACAGATGAACCAAAAAACAAATGAGTAGGCAACTGATTCACACTGCACTTCAATGTCTAAAGCATGGATCTTATTTCCTAAGTTCTAATATTGCTATTTGTAAATATTTAACCAAAGGTTTTCTTTTCAGAATATCATCAACTAGGGAGCCTCCTAAAATATGCACATATGCAGTACCTATATTTTAAATGCACGCTTTCTTACAGCAAGTATGTGTCCTTTGGAATGCATACATGAACACAGACTACCTATATTTGACCCAGTATTTTCAAAATTTTTATCTTGATTTGATTTCTATCCAGGGAAATTGTAAACTAATTAAAAGTTCATTCAAGCTGCCTAAGCCCCTCGCTTAACCCAGCCTCCTTATCACAAATTCTATTTCATTGGAAAGCTCCAATTCTTCCATTTTATCTCAGCCAAGAATTATGGTGGGTAGCAGCTGGAAATATCCTCGAACACGGAGGGCGTACAGTGTATTTTGGAAGTTGCAATGAGAGCAATGATATTTATCCATTTGAATAAAAATAGTTGCTCATAGTAAATATGTATTCCTTACATTCACACCCTAATGAGTTTTTAAAATTCTATGGCCAACTCTATCAGTAATAGGACAAACTGACATCACGTGCCTCCTGATATGACAGAAGAACACAGCATCACTTCTCTGATATTCTTGCTAAAAATGTCTTGAATCCAATCATGGGGAAACACCATCTTTCCATAAAACCAAAACACAAAGTCAAACGTGCAAATTTCAGAAAATTCAAACTCCAAATTCTGGCTTTTGAAGTACAAGGAATTTATTCAGGTCTCTTTCATGAACAGTGTGTCAGTGTTTATTGCTAATTACATTTTTAATGTGTACGTTTGTATATAATCTGTATCACACAACATACAATAACAATTTTTTTCACTTTGATGTACATTATCACACGTGTTTTGGTAGTTTAGGCTAAATAACGTACACTAAATATTTATCTGAAAGCCTTGGGGATTTTTCTGCTGATCCCATGTATTAGAACTAATAGAAATGTGTGATTTATCACCCAGACCTCCCACATTCTGCAGGAACTCAGAACATTGTTTCCACGAACGTACCTTCTAATCTAGTCTTGACTCTGCAGAGATATTCCATGCCAACCTCCACCAAGAAGCTCTGAATCTCTTCTACTGCAGAACAGCTTTAAAGATATTTTTAAAAATCTGAACCATCTTCCCTTCATTTTCGTCCAAGGTTTCTAAGTGAAAAAATCCATGGTATTTACAGGCCTGCAGAAGCTCTGCTCAAGTCATCCAGCATATTCAAACCTAAGTCACCAGGGCACCATCCACATCGTGCAGCACTCCACCGTCCCATTTAATATATGTACATTTAATCCTGTTGTATGACACAGAATTTATTAATGTCTACCTTAAAAACTTAATTAGCAATAAACAGTGATGCACTGTTTATGATAGAGACACGAATGAATTACGTGTGCTTTAAAAGCAAGAATTCTGAATTTGAATTTTCTGAAATTTGCACTTTGATTTTGTGTTTTGATTTTATGCAAAGAATGCAAACAACAGCAGTAACAACAACCCTATAACATGAATGACACATGAGTTACAAGGAGACATTTTCCTCCAAATCCAGTCTATATAAATAATCTTTGGACCCAGAATGAGAACAGAATACTGCCTGCCAAATGCAGAACTTTTCTGCAGAAATATGGGCCCATGTAAAAAGATGCCAAGCAGCACTGATAACAGAATCCTGCATGCGGATGACACTTTCTACACATCACTCCAAGGGAAACAGTGGACTTTTATGAGAACACAGTATACTCAAAATGCCCACAATGCTTGATTTTTAGGAAAAATGTCAATTTACAACCCATAATAAAATCTATTCCCCGTGTCGGGGAGGAAAAATTTTCCTTTACCCTACAAAAGTTCTTTCAGTTGGTCTAACAAACGAATGGTCATAAGATAGATTAACAGGAGAAAATTAAATTTAATTCATATATATGGGAACCTCACATACATGAGACAGTGAGAGACCCACATACATGAGAGGTTCATGGACAGCAAGGTAAAATGAGGTACACACACCATCCTGAACTAAGAAATGGGGAGAGGGGCCTGGGGCTTCAGAGTGGAAGAAGACAATTCACAGGACGATAAGGAGAGTTTGGTAATTTGATGTTTGTCCTGCCATATGGATGGGTTACTCACATAAAATTTATCTCTGGTAATAACTCTCCTTCCGGGAAAGACCTCCAACTTAGATTCTTCTAGCAAGTTAAGGGAGGAGCAGAAGTTTCTCCTGAGCCTGCAGGTCTTGATGGGGTTTAGTTCTAAATAATCCACATGCCAGAGTGACGCATCTTGAGGAGGCCTGTTCTGAACCCCTTCACCAGACACAAGCCCATCCTTGCACAAAGAACTGTGACATGGTTAAATGGGCCTTTGGAATCAAACCCAAGTGGGGCCGTGCAAAACGCTGGAAATAAGTGTGTAGACAGAAGCCACCCAACAAGCATGGCTCCTTTAAGACATTATTTCTTACTTGATCAATTACTCCCAGATATGACATTTAAGGCACAGAGCAAACTGAAAATAACTTGGGCAAAGAAGGAAAGAAACCTCAGAGGAACTAAATGGAGCTATATTCAACCAACTTGGATTATCTGACTCAAAAACCATCATTTAGAAGTGATTTACAAGGGACTCATTCAGAAACAGCAGCAACAGGCATATTTAAGACCATAAATCAGAGGAACATGAAAACCAAAGAAAAATCCATAAAGGTTAATGCACTTTAGAGCACATTTGCCTCTTAATTCATGGGAGTAAGTCATCAGCACATCAGGAAGAGGCTCCCCCCCAGTCTGTAATTGTTCATGAGTCTAACTACTATCTGTGATTTTTGTATGTAAAGATTTTCTGAGTAAAAGTGCAAAATAAGCTCATCGTTGCAGAGCCCAGTCATGTCCTCAGCCCATACCCCTAGGACACAATTTGCTGAACTAACGCAATAAAAAGGGATTTAGGTGCTCTTATTTGTAGTGAGTAAAATTCATGCCTAGGACTAGAGGAGAAAAGATGTAAAAATCATTAAGTAAAGGGAGAAACGAATATTATCTACAAAATTTGAACTCTGCAGGCTTGTAAACAAATTTAACTTTAAAAAATCTTGCCATGACTATATTGCGAGTGATTTGTGACTACATTTAAATGCTCCCTCAGACTGAAAAGCACTTTAGGTAAAATGCAGTAAGCCTCTTTAAAATGACAGCTGTTTAAATTTTTTAAGCATATAATTTGGAAATTGAAGTAACTCAAACTCTGACCCTTAATATCAAGCAATCTTTTTTTAACAACAACAACAAAACCCCCCACACATATAAATAAATAAATAAGGGCTATCAATATAAAACTCAGAGACAAAATGATAACCCTACTTTTCCAACAGGCCTGGAATTCCATTTTTATCTTTCCCATTTATCTGATTTATATTAAAATAACCTCTCCTTTATATTTTTTTATAAAAGGATGTCAGAAAAATTTTCAAGAAAAATTGCTACTACAAAATGTCTATCACATCACACGTAACTTATGTGTAACATATTAAAGATACTTTAAGTGTTCCATATCAGTTTAGCCTTTAGATATTCCAATGCAAGACACAAGGGAATCTGGCAAATCTTTTAGCTGATGCTATGTGAGTAGGAGCTGTATTAATAATTGCTTACAGCTATTGGGCTCTTACCATGTCTTGATCGCAGAGCTTTATATGGATTATTTTATGCAATTCTCACGACTCTATGAAGTCTGCACTATTACTATCTGCATTTTACATTTGATGAAACTGAGCAAGTGAAAAAATAACAGTAACATTATTAGCCGACAGTTATATTGTGCTTACAGTATGCCAACACTGTTTTAGGTAATCACCATGCTTTGCTTCACTTATTCCTTAGAACACTATGAAGTAAATTGCTTTTAGAATTGCCATTTGGAAGAAGAAATGAAGGCATAGAAAGGTTAAGCACTTTCCCAAGGTCATACAGCTAAGTAAGTGATGGGGCCAAAATTTGAACTTGGTTGGTTCGGCTCCAGAAGCCACACTGGATTTCACCACCCTCTATTCGACATACTCTTCTAAGATCACTGCCCTAAATGCTCACCCCTAGGGTTAGGACTTTTGAGGGGGGCTGGTAAGGGGAGGACAATCGACAGAAGTCCATGCAGAAAACCCTAGAGTGTGTGCTGATGTAATGGAACCTCGTGTGGATTAAGAGGACCATAATATTGCTAAATACAAATATCTGATTATACCAAAGACTGAATTCTTTCTCCTGAAATATAATAAACCTCATCACCAGCTCTGACTTCTTTCCTCAAGCGCCTGACCTACATTTTTTTTTTGTTTGTGTTTTAAAGTATGGATATTTTATTCCAGCTCTGGGAAATGAAAAAAAATGGGAAGAAGGGAACACATCCTTCCACATACCTTTCTAATTTAGCTGACATTAATTCAGAAAAGCTAAAGCAACTATGTATGTGTATATGTATAAATATTTATATGTAGACATACATAGTTTTTCAGATTTTAGTCTCATCAGTGTTCATATATTTACTGTTTTTGTTTTTTTCATAAACATCCTTAAAAGTCATCAAACGCATCCTAATACTTCTACCTCTGCCTCTTCATCACTCATTTAATATTGTTTGGATTGTGTTCATAGTTGGTGTTTTAATCACCTATGTGATTGGTCAAATGGTACATTAGAAGATGTGAGGGAAAGACATGGTTTAACTTATACTCTGTGCGTCACAGTTACCCATCACGATTGTTTTCATCATTATTTGCAGCTTCACACATCTTGTAGTTCTCTACGCAGACCATTTCAGCTTCTAGTGCTGTACATATCTACGTCTTCTGGATGGGACTGCCCGTGATCCATGAGCTTGGGGTCAGGCATAAACTGTGCAGCACCTGAGGGGGATTCTGATTTCCTCTTCGTTTCCGAGCTGAGTTCCGTTGGCAAAGGCACTGAGTCTTTCAGGTCGTGAGTCGTTTTTGCAGGTATTTCTATTTCAGCAGAGCTTCCTAGCTTAGTTTTTTCTTTAGGTTCAGGAAGTGACTCTTTTTTGTTGTTTTTTGTCCACAATGATTTAACTGCTTCATAAATTTGCTGGCTTGTAGCATATGCCTTTCTCTCAGTTACCTTTGCAATTATTACTGACTGAACTGGGTAACAAACAGATGCTCCTAAAGTGGCCAGCCCCAGTGGATAAGCAATTTTCTTAAACCTAGAACCTTTTCTCGCTGAAACCAAGCCTGCCAACCCTGAGACTGTAATGACTCCAACTTTCGAAAGAAAATCTCGAGGTGGATTCTTCAGATAGATATAGGCATCTTTTCCAAATTGTACTGTATCCATTATCCCATTTTTCACAAAGTCATAAACACCCTTCCACCAGC
Source organism: Equus quagga (assembly GCF_021613505.1). Taxonomy (NCBI): domain Eukaryota; kingdom Metazoa; phylum Chordata; class Mammalia; order Perissodactyla; family Equidae; genus Equus; species Equus quagga. The sequence continues at coordinate 112,350,111 of NC_060274.1, read as the reverse complement.
CAATATAACGACCAGTTGTAGAGCGGATGGACGCAAAGCTCATTTGTAAATTACCAGGCTGCTCTTTAACATATTTAGATCGGAGAGGTGGTGCAATATGGGGAGCTGCTCTGGCTTCACCAGCTGCTTTTTGGAGTCCTCTTCTTTGGCTGCATACACAGTTATAGATGCACATATCAGACCTGTAGGCATGGTTGTCAGCTCTTCCATCCTAATGGCCGCCATATCTGTGACCCTCTCCGCCCCGGTTTTCTATGGAGAGCCCTCCTGACCTACATTTTTAATCAGCTGTTAGATACATTCAACTGGATGTCCTCTTGATAATTCAAACTTTGTCCAAAATCGAACTCTTTATAGCTGCCCTCCCATTATTATTTCAATGCTCTTCCTTCTGTGTTCTCTATCTTTGTACCATCCTTATTCCAGCTACTCAGGCTCAAAGTTAATCATCTTTCACTCCTTCCTCTTATTTTCAGCCTTGCTACTCATGCAAGAAGCTTCCAGATAGAGACATTCTCTTTATATTGTTTCTTATGTTCATGCATTTGTTCACTTGTTCATTCCTTCATTTATTTAAAAAATATTTACAGAGTGTCTACTTTATGCCATACACTATTCTAGAAACTAAAGCATCCACAGTGAAAGAATCATGCCCCAAGGACTGCCATTCACATAGCATATGATATGAAGGGTACCACCTCAATTAGTTTCTTGCTGGAGCCTGGACAGACATCCCTGTGCCCCCATTTGTAACATCCAGCACCATAATTCAGGCTTTTATTAAATGAGATGATGTAGATGAATGGACATAATTTAATAGAAGGTAATTTATTTCCCAGGCCTCTCTAAAACAATCTCCTAACTGGTTACTCTATCTTTAATGCCCTCTTCCTTCAATTTAGCTAACATACAGCTATTATATTAATCTCACTAAAGCACAGAATATATAACTACTTGGAGTTTCTTGAACATGCTCTGCTCTCTCTCGCCTCCGGGTCTTTGTACATGCTGGTCCATTTGCCTAGAACACTCTCCCCATACCTCTTTTCCCAAATGTCACTTGCCCTACAGCCACTAGCTTAAATATTACTTTCTCCAGGAGGCCTTCTCCCTTGAGTCTAGATTGAACGCCCTTTCACTTTGCCCCCACAGCACCCTAGGTCCACAGAATATTCCTATTGAGGTGTCTGTATTCTCTGTTAGTTTATAAACATCTTGAAGAGAGGCAATGTGTCTTGTTTATGGTAGATAATGTTTGGTACCTAGGGCGTAATCAAGAAATATGTCTAACATATTTCCACTTCTAGTCATCAGCAAACTTTGCTCTCTGTGTACTCCCTGCATTTTTTTTTTAATTTCATGCCTCTTCTCATGATGTCCACGTGGTCTACTTGTAGTTCATCTAGGCATTTTCTAAATCGTGGTAAGTAAGCCAGAGTGGAGGTTTGAAAACCTGTCATTTTCACCATAGCCTTCCTCCGAGGACCAATTCAAAGCTCACTCTCTCAGAAAGTTTACCCTTATCTCTGTCAACCAGGTGATTAATTGAACTACTTTACTTCATTACATAGCACACATCTCCCTATTGGAATTAAGCTCCTTCAGAGCAGCAACTGTGTACCTCTTTGAATCATACTTGAAGCACTTAACTCTAAGTCAAGTACAGTGAATACAGTTAATAAACATTTTAAGAAATGATAAAATTACATTTCTATCACAACTTACTTAGGCTTGTCTTGAAAGACTGGTCCTTTTTAAAATGGTTACAATGCACAGATTACTTTAAGGCTATGTTTTCAGGAATAAATATGGCTGGCTAAACAAGGTAAGAAAAAGAATAGAGATAGTGAAAGAAAAAAGCGAAGTTTGTGAAGTTAAATGATGCATGCGTTATGTTAAATGTATCAATGTGAGGCATTTTTAGGCAAACTATTGGCAAATCAAAACCTGTTCACACTCCCAGTAATGTAAAATTTAGAGAATATGGCCTAAGCTGAATACTACTTGGGCATCGATGACAGAAGTGAGAGACTTAGAAGTATTTCATGTGCCAAAAATATGAATTGTGAGCCTGCTGTGATAAAATTACAGTACACGTTTGTTGGAAGAGACAGGCCGGCCACTTGGTTCTCTCCTTCACTCTTCCTCAACAGGATGGATTTCATTCTATTTAATAAATGCATGCTTTGGAAAACTCAGTTTGAATTATCTCTAATGAGCCTATTTGGCAGCTAACCTTGTTCCTGAACTTAGCTTATAATTATTTCTTATCCACTCTTATGTTTATTACCACCTGATTAACTGCCAACCTGAATGCAAAGTGCTCTAAGAAAAAGTGCCTGGGAAACAGGGAGTGACCCCCTAGTCAACAATTATGATATGTGGAAGTCACAGACATCTCTTGTCCCCTGAACTTTTCCACTTTTATCTCCTTAGTCACATACTTGATTATTTCAACTAAGCCATGACAATCTTCTTCTATCACTGTCGGTTCCTTTCTCTGCTCCCGCATCCACATTTTCTCAGACCAATACCTATAATTATCTGGCAACAATATTCACAAAGTTATTTTCATGATGTCTCAAAGTTCTCCAATTTACCTCCTACAGAGCTCTTTCCTATTTGGAAGAGATTATCCGCTTTCTAGAGTCTCACTTTTGGCCATCTATTGTCATCTCACATTCCTAGGGTTTCAACATGACAAAACAGATTGGGATGACATCAACTTAATATTGAAAGTGAACTAAACTAACTATTTTTAAGTTTCTCAGCTGGCCGCCTACCATTTTTGTCTTAGCTTCCTTCTAGAGGCCTCAGAGTCATTTCCTTCTTTATAGTTCTACTTACTAAATAGGAATTAGAGACTTTATAATTCCCACCATTCTATTTTATTCAAGTTTTCATATCCTCTGTAAGGCTAAATCAGAGTTAAAAATTATGCTAACAAATCTGAACTGCAGAAAAGTATAGATAATTACATTTGTATATGGAATAATACAGAAAAAAAAGTTTCCTGTCTAGCTGATTACTTGTAGGTGAATATCTATCAATCACATAGGCATTATAATGATGGAATACATAATATTTCCAAAGAAAAACTAGACCCTATATAAGAATTTTGATTACAATATTACCAGTTCCAGCAGAACTGATGTTCATCTGGATTAAGCTGATGACAAACACCTACAACACATAGAAGATAAAACAGCTGTCCGACAGTCGGTGTCTGTAATCAGGTTACTCGGTGAGGCACACTCTTGGGCTGATTGTTGCTACTAAGTGCAGCTGAATATGCAAGAGACAGAAAAAGCCAATGGAAGTAATTTGAACATAAAAAAAAAAATCCATTGTAAGCCCTTGTTTCATTTGAGAAATGTTTCCTGTTTTCAAACCAATAGAAAAAAACATAAGGCATGAATGCTTTATCATAGCACAAATATGCAGTGCATCTTAATGGAAAAAATTATTTCGGAAAACTTTGTCTCGTATGAAACTTGTGAAAAAATTTCTAGCCCAGACTGGCAGCTAGTTCCCTTTGACACTTTATTTTCAATATAAGAGTATGCATAAACGTGTTCATTTTTATGAAGTCAACAATGAAAAATTATGGCTACAGGCATGATAGCCACAGGCACAAGAGATAGTTTTGAATTTAGCATTTATGTCTTTAGATTGTTGCTATGTGCATTCATACCTACTAATACTTTTATTTTTATATCATTTCCCATGTGTGTATTTTGTTTTGGCAGCCATATAATAAGCTCCTCTTGGGCAGGAGATATTCATTGTATTTTCCCTCTTTTAAAAAAGTATGCAGCTGGACACATTTTACTCTGTCTTTGACAAATTCTTGGTAATAACCATTCATGCAAGACCCCAGCAACAATCTGAAATACAGTGGTAAATCTTCCAAACATCTAACTAATTAATTAACTCAACTAACATCTACTGGCCATGTATAAGGCATGTCCTAGGAGCCGGGGATGCCAAGTCCTGTAAGTCAAGTGGACACATGACGAGCTCTCTTCCGTAGTGCCTGTTAGCACTTACAAAGGACTTTCACATCGTTGAACCTCACTCTGTTTTGGGGGCTGCTTTGACAATGATAGTTATTTCCATTTTACAAATGAAGGAATTGGAGTTCAGAAAGATAAGTAATTTGCCAAAGGTAACACTGCTATCAAGTTTTTAAGATTGTGTCTTGAACCTAGATCTGGCTTCTAATTGCTTCATCATTCTTTCTCCTAAAAATGGTAAAGCCCATATGCATGAAAATTCAGAAAAAAGTAAAGGAAATGGTCAGAGATTCAATGATTCTAAAAAATTTCCCAATGTACTCTCTTCCGAAGATAGAAAGGCATATTTTTCACAACTAAGTTATAGATATTGTGGTAGTTTTAAAATCACTGGCAAAGTCAAATGCATACAACTTTGTTGGAAAAATGAGTGAGAAAAATGCATATATAAAAAAGAGTGACATGACAAGAACCTCTAGTATCATTGTGTTTATTCCTATAGGAAAGGATTCCAGAATGTGTTACAACATGACACCAATGCCACACACAGGCCCAAGGAGTTATGAGAGATCTGGAATTTTATAAGACTCAATCACAATGTTAGGCCAAGCACAAAATCTGTATCTTCCACCTCCTAGTTCAATGTTCTACTCTTCAATGACAAAAGTGAAAGAGTAATTAGACTAGGTGGGTTTCTCTTTAACCTGGTTGGCTATTTCTCCCAACAGTACAATTACCCTGCTAATGAGATTAAATTTGGTTTAACGAGAGGATTATTTCACAGCAGAGCCCCTGCTGACTCCAGTTCCCAGAGGACCCATCGTTCTGTAGATGCACCCATCTAACATTCATTTGCCTTAATGAAAGCCAGACATAAGAATCGGGCCTACACAGTAGCAAAAAACACAAGGGCTTTTGTTTATATGGAAAAAGAGCCCCATTTAGTCAATCTGAATCTTCCTAATACTCAGTGAAATATTTATTAATGAGTATCAGCACAGCAAGCCAGATAGTCTTATTTGCATTAATTTAAGCCATAAATAATTGAAGGTAGATTTCATCCTTTAAGTCATGGTTTTAGAAAAAACTTCTCAACAGCATGCTGAACAAAAAGAGACCATTAGTGAAGTAATGTATTAAAAGTTGAGGGTGGTAGATGTTTTGCCTACCCTTGGACTACATGGATTGTTTCTCAATTATATATAATTCATTATCCTGTTATATTCACCTCAGTAGAGGTGACAGAATGAGACACTGATAATCTTTTCTTATTTCTGTCGGTCAGGATCATAGGAAATATATCTGTGCTATTCATCAGGTTGGATCAAAAATTAGTTCTGAGCAGATCTGCTTACCCATTTATTCACTCTCTCACCAAACATTTAGTGTGCCTACTGTATGTCAAGCATCACTAGATGATAAGAATGAAAAATGGATAAAACATAGAACCTGCTCTTAAGAGAGCTCAGGCTAAGGCAATGCTGAACCAAACCACAACTCACACCCTATTAGAGGTTGTGAAATAAAACTAAAGGATTGCAATCATCATTGGGAGAGACTGATATGGGGTGGGGTGGACTGAATAGGATAGAAAATATCAGTGTATTACATATAATAATGGTAAATACTGATTTGTGTAATCTTTAGTTTATATGTGTGTGTGTATATTATTTATTTATTTGGGTTTTTTTTACACACATGATGTAGGAATGTACCAGATCCTGGTGTAAAACACAATTTTTACTGTGAAAACAAGTATGAAAGCTACTGTTGGAGAGAGAAAAGAACATAAGAACTATACTCTAAGCAGGCTAACAGCACTTATGGAACAGATCACTTTGTCATTTGTTTTTGTACCTTATCCCCCTACATGACTCTAGGTTTTTGGAGGGTAGGATATCAGTCAGCTCTATCACTGCATTCCCCTCGGGGCCTAGCAGGGTGTGTGGGCAAAAGCTCAGTGCAAACCTCCCGCATAACGTGTACGTTAAGCCAGCTTTGAAAACGGTCATGATGTAATAAACCAGCTAACTTAGGGCTGTGTTTAGCTAAGCATATGTGAAGAAAAGATATATGCATTTGCTCTTGGCCAGTGTTTATGATCATTTTATGCTTGTATCTTCTCTACTCATGACAATTAGAGCTAACTTCATTTGTGCAAGCTCTTATAAATTCATAGTTCTGAGTCTCTACCTTTAGGAAGTATTCAGAAATCACAAACAGTGTTGCTGCTAAGACAAACTGTGCCTCTTATTAGATGGGTATGCAGTGGTGCAGGGGGAGGCAAGTAGGCCAATTGATTATTCACAAAGAGCAAATATACTCAACCAACAAGAGAACACAGGCATGAGGCGATGCTAGTAAATAATGTCTAGCTCACAGCCAACAAGAAGAAAATCATTTCCAAACAGTTCATGCCTCTCATCTCATTGCTCCCCTTGGAAATTAGCATAGAAATAAACAGTTTTGTTAAGAAAACAATAAGGAGTGGAAAGAAAGCCCCCTTCAGGCTCTAATTCGCCTGGCCACACACACCATGCCTTCATCACCGGCCCTCACTATGCTCAAGTATCTGGTGGGCGTCTGCTGTGTAGGTCGGGGCTCTTGGTCAGTTGTCATGTAACAATTTTTTTCATCTGAAAAAAAGATGGGGTTGATCAACTTTGACCACAAGGCTGACTCATTCTATTCCCCAAGGTAATTTATGTAAGTTATAACACTAGAAAGGAACAAAAGCACGAGATGATTTAAAAATTCTGTATCTTGCTCTCTGACTTAAGAAGTTATACGTGCTTGACACTTTGTAGTATTTTTACTAGAGAATACAGCATGTCTGCCTGTTAGGTCACCACACTGGGGAAAAAAGTTTTAATTAGATGTCAACACTGTCAATTACTTGGGTCACCAAAATCTTGACCAGGGGATGTCCATGAAATGTTTCCATAAATGAACTTCCCTTTGACTACTGTTCCTAAGATTGCTTGAACTTTTGAAGCAAAAGAAACAAAACCTATGAGAGAACTGAAAATTCAGTGCAGGAATATTGATTAATAATATGACTATTACTTAATACTGTTTTATAAGGAAAATAAAAGGGATGTTATTAAAACAGCAAAACTTTTTTTTTTTTTAAAGATTTTATTTTTTCCTTTTTCTCCCCAAAGCCCCTCTGGTACATAGTTGTATATTCTTCGTTGTGGGTCCTTCTAGTTGTGGTATGTGGGACGCTGCCTCAGCGTGGTTTGATGAGCTGTGCCATGTCCGCGCCCAGGATTCGAACCAACGAAACACTGGGCTGCCTGCAGCAGAGCGCACGAACTTAACCACTCAACCACGGGGCCCGCCCCGAAACAGCAAAACTTTTATTCTTAGAGTTGTGAATCTTTCATTCATTCAGAGCATCATAAAGAGAAGCAAAGTGATAATTTTAAGTCTTGATAGGGAGAAGGAAGACTCCCTTCCTCTTTGGTAAATTAATTCTCTAGGAGAAGGCATTCTCAGAAAAATGCAGAAGGAATCTGAATAATTAGAAACTGGATCATTGAAGGGTGTATTTATTTTCAAATGTGCAAGCAATACATACATCTACGTATCTAATCTGAATATTTTAAGAGAACCCAAAAAGGATGAAAATGAAATAATTATAATATTTTAAATTTGTCTTCAGAATTTTCAAGGTACTTTCCTCTTCATTACCTAATTTAATGTCACCGTCTTACAGTGCTACACTGGGATTGTTATCTGGAGAAGTAATGTGTTTGACAGTAAGTATAAATTTAAAGAGGGAGGAAAGAACATTGGATGGATGATAAAGTAGATTCCAAAAAGCTATAGCCAGCTGATGCATTAATTTCTTGGTCTTTAACCTGCTTCTGTGAATGTGTATTATTCCCTTGAAATTGCCTTAATGAGATCAATTAAGGTGAAAAGGCAACAAAATCATCTTCAAACAAGTCCACTCTCCATGACTGGCCTATGGTTCCGGTCTATACCCTCTTCTCCTAGATTATTATAACTGTCTCTGGACTGGTCTTTTCCATTCCCACTTCACTCTCTACCCTATGTTTCACCACCAGAATCATCTACACTAAAGATCCCTTTCACAGTGATATTCCATTTCTCAAAAACCTTCAATGGCTTCTACTTCCATTACATGAATCTGAAATCCTGTCAGGTTCTCAAGCCCTCCTGTGATCTGGCTCCATTACTTTCCCACATCTCTGCAGCATGCTCATTTCCTTATTATTTCATAAGAATCCAAAATTATTCCTGCTCTGGACTTTTCACTTATGTTTTTCCACTCATTCAGAACACACCTCATTTCAGTGAAGCTCCAGCATATGCATGTTCAATATATAGGAATATATAAGCTATACATAGGAAATCAACAATACACAGGCTGAGAGAGAAAGGGCAATATAAACACAGCAAGGCATTAGGCCTGCTATTCTATTTGATGAGAGTATGTCCCAGGGTAAGAGGACAGGGAGATGTGAATCCAGGTCCCTCTGTCAGACTCAGGTCCTGGCTACATTTCGTGGTGTCAGCATCTAGCTACTCTGAGTGTAACTAGGTAATCTAGTATTTTAAAATATGTATTTTTAATGCAATATAATTCCTGTTATTCATAAGATGAATACTTCTTTTGGAGCCTAGCCGAAGAGGGGAAAAAAAACTGGAGGAAAATCTAGCTGCACTGTATTTGCCATGTTGAGAGAGAGTAGTTCATCTCTAACTTGCTAAGTGATTTTCATAGGTAATCATGATGATATCTGCTTTTCACCCTAGGGACAGGAGTAGATTCTAACACCCATATATGATTGGAACACTATGATATGGCCTGCCTAAATTCTACCTGTCTTCTAAAAGCTCAGCTTCAGGCCTCTTGTCTCCGGCCTACATTAATCTCCCTCTCTTCCTGAGCTTTCATAGTCCCAGGAATGCAATTATGTGTTTATACCTCATCTTTCACTGTCTTCTGTTGTTTCTCATGTAATCATCTCTTCCCAACTCTGTTTTCACTTCTCTGAGTACAGAGAATGTGCTTTTATTTTTTTCTGTATTGCCCATGGTTCTTAACACAATGTGCCACTCATTAAGAACTCCATGGTATGATCTTCTGAACAACATGGTGTACAGCAGAGAATACGGTTTGGGGTCAGAAGGCCCTCGGTTAAAATCTCAGCTCTCTCAGATAATAAACTGTAGGACTTTCCTGACCTCCAGGCTCCTAACCTAAAAAATGGGGGAATAATACCTTCTCTGGAGGGTTATTGTGAGGTTGGCAATGATGTGGGTATTGTACGAATGCCTTATATTCACCTAATGTGTACAACAAAGTGCCTTTAATATAGTGGCACTCATTATATGGTAGGTAATACTTCTAACAATTAATTCATTTGTTCATTCATTTGTAAATTTGCCAAATGATAGAGTATTTGTGTCATAAAAGTTCTGTCACCACTGAGTCTCTTTAAGGAGGAATTCCTTTGAAACTTTTAATGACTCCGCTTACAACAATGAAGATCTCTAGAGCCCACTTGACCTTACTAACAATATCTTGTGTCTATATATAGTTTAGAGTTTACAAGACCCTTTCATACACATTATCAGTCTTTCCTAAATTGCAAACAAGAAACATTGGGGATCTTTATCAGGCAAAGGAACCAGGCAGCACCTGGTGTCTTGGCGGCAACATTGACAAAAATACTTAAACTGTCCTCTGGGCCTCTGAAAGTGCTGGTCCCGCTGCCTGGGCTACTCTTCCTCCAGACAGTCACACAACTCACTCTCTCACTTTAGTCAGGTCTCTGCACACCTGTCATCTTTTGAAGATGTTCAAGGAAGGCCTCACATCTAAAATAGCTCCCCAATCACTCTCTATCTCCTTTAATTGGCTCTTTTTCTTTGTAGAACTTATCATAATCGGATACCACATATATATCTTTACTTTTTTATTTTCCATTCGCCTCACTGGAATGTGAGCCCCGTGAGGACGGGGACTTTAGGTCATAGCTGTGGACCTAGAACCTAGAAAAGTGTGTTACACGTTGTAGGCACTCTAGAGATACCTGTTCAATAAATGAAAACTCGCTGGATTCCCTTCTAGTTCTCTCCATGAACTGCGAGGACTAGAAACTCCAGGAGGTGATGATTCTCACTGAACCAATTAGTGAATGAACGGAAGCAATATCTTTACTACCTCTCCCCCATCAGATCCATCCTAGGCAGTTGTTCAGAGAAGAATAAAGCTCCAGAGCCCAGTTCTGCTTCCAGACTCTCATATTTAGCCCATCCCATGTGTCCCCTGACCTCCAGTGGTGTCAGGCAGCAAAATGGGAATCTGTGAAAGGAAAAGAGTCTTTATGCAACACTGCTCTAGATCTTGTCATCTTTCTTTAATGTCTCATTAAGACTGTTGTTTGATGATCATACCTGAAAAGTAAGAAAAGAGTAACAGTCTAATGACATTACTTGGGCAGAATAGCTTAAATTTTTTTTGAATTATCACCAGTAGCATATTCTTACATGTTCAAATCCTGCAGCTCTCAATCTGGCCCCCTGTAAAAAGTAACATATGCTCACAATAAATCTTTAAAATGGCTCTATTAATAGAGTGGCTGCAGTGACAGTTTTATAAATGGGCCCCATCTTTATGCAAACTGTGTTTTATTAGATTGCATTATAATGATTTGTAATAGGAATACAGAGATGAATTCTTCCAGGAGGAACTCCAAACGTTCCTAAGCCAGGCAGGGGTGTTAAAGCCTATGAATTCTGTGTGGCAGACTGTGAATTCCGGGAACAACAGACATCATCAGATTAGTTTTGCTATAGTTGTATGCTTCTCCGCCTGCTTTTTCCAATCAGATAATAACAGTCTAATAACTGGCTTTGTGTCTGTCAATCCAATTACTTCCTATTTGGGATGTGCTGACACTCCATTAAATCTGCAGACAGATGGCAGAGTCTTTCATTACCCTCCAAGTGAATAATTAGCTTTCTGGGCACATAAGTAGGGAAGGAGCCCATCTATGAAGTCAGGTGTCTTTCAAATAAAACCAAAAACACAGATCTCTAAAAATAAGCTTGTTAGGCTAATATTATGTCCGTGCCATGCGTGTAACAGGCAAAGCCATCTAGTTTATCCTTCCGTCAGTGTAGGAGCCTTTCCGGGCAGCTTTGATCAGGAGGGGTGGCCCCCTGGCCATATTTCTACTAGAGCTCTTTCCCCCTTAAGTCTGATTAGTATGCATTCCAGGAAAAATACCACCTCAGTCTGGGATCCAAATGACGTCACCTTGGGAAAGTAAAACTATTCTTTGATCTGAGCTAATCTCATTAGAAATGAAACAAGTACAATACTCGATAAACTAAGCTGCCTCTGGAGAAAGTGAAGCAGAATTTAACCTAAAACTTTCAAGGCTAGATGACTGGGTGCCTATAGTAAATTAAAATGCAATCATAAGAATTTTAATGACGTTATCTTATAATTACAAATCTTCATATGATGCTTACAATACAATTAAGAAAAAAGAATTTAAAAGGAAGCACCATCATATGTCTTCCACATTCCCCACTCTACCATAATGATCAGCACTTACCAGGTGTTCCATAACCTCTCTGTGAATCAACTTAAGGATGTTTTAAAGAAGTTGTTAATAATCATGGTGATAATTTTTACAAGGAAAAACTGTGATATAGTTGGTGAAGTTAATACCGCAAAATATAATGAGAGTTTACTTCTAAGAACTTACATGGTTGAGTTGACAGAGATCCTTTTCTACTTCTCTACCCTCCTTGAGTAGCTTTGTCACATATATCTCATCATTATGGTCAAACTCTAATTAGATTTTTTTTTTTTAAAGATTTTTTTTTTTTTTTTTTCCTTTTTCTCCCCAAAGCCCCCCGGTACATAGTTGTGTATTCTTCGTTGTGGGTTCTTCTAGTTGTGGCATGTGGGACGCTGCCTCAGCATGGTCTGACGAGCAGTGCCATGTCCGCACCCAGGATTCGAACCAACGAAACACTGGGCCGCCTGCAGCGGAGTGCGCAAACTTAACCACTCGGCCACGGGGCCAGCCCCTCTAATTAGATATTTGTCATTTCACACTTTCAATGGGTTAGAACCTCAGGAAGGAAAACTGCAAATTAATGTGGAGACAAGCATGCTGTCGTAGAAAGAATATGGCCTGGGAATGGGAAGACCTGGATTCCAACGTGGTTGTCCTACTGATAACTGTGTGACCCTGGGCCTTAGTTTACTCGTGAGATAAACTGGACAGATCCTTTGAGTACAGCCCTCACACTCCATGACTCGGTATGGGATGACGGGATGCTGGCATGATTTGGCCTTTTTCTCAGCCTTCCTCATTGCTAAGAGTAATTCCCTAAGGGCCCTTAAAGGGACCTGGAGTATCACTGCTATCTCATTATGAATATTCATCTCCAAAGGCCACAAAGACTAATAAACTCCCAGCTGCAGGAACAGAGGGTCAACAGGCTAAAACAGCACTAAAAGCAAGGAGACATTAGTGTGCTGAACTACTAAAGCAGACAACTTTACAACCCTTTAATGAGGATTATATTTTTTCATGGCTGCAGTTAAAGGGAAAAGTAGGCCCATTAACCGTTGTCCTCCCTTTTCTAAGTGTCTTCATTCTTTACCTATTGAGGGTAATAGTTATATTCAACAATAGTTACATAAGAACTTGCTTGTGTAATACTTGATTTTTTTTTAAAGTTCTTTGAATACACAGTCTCTTCGATTGAACATTTAAGAAAGCACTCACAATGACTGGTTGCTTTGAAAAACAGAGTGACTAGACTGAGAGAGGCTCAGTCAATGAAGCCAAAGAGTGCTGCTATTGAAGAAGACAAGGTGATCAGTGGCAGTTGGTTGTGACACATTCAGGCTATTATCAACAGCCTGGACAGCTTCCAGGGAAACTAATGTAATGATGGTAGGAACACCTGGGCTAAAAGAGTTGAAACTTGAATGAGTTTAATTGAAAGTAGTGTCTCTCAGGTGCTAAGAGAAGAGATGGAATAGCCTAGTAACTACAGTTCAAAATCAGAAAAAGCTGATTTAATTTTGAGATTTTTACAAACACTGAAAATTAAGTAAGAATTCCAAAGCAGAAGAGGTAGGCTCTGCTTCCAGGCTCACTAGGCAGCCAGGGAGTGTCAATTTCATTAGTATAGGTGACAAAGGGGCTAGGCCGCCAGTGGCTTTCTGAAATAATTCACCATTTAAAATGGGAGAGAGACACTTAGTCTATGATTCATCGGGACACCAAGGATGCAAATATTACCCTAATTACTGAAGTCACCTGAATGTATATGATATGGTATCTCTAAAGAGTTATTTTTCCAACTTGAAGTCAAGAACACTAGAAGCCTCATGAAGAATCCAAAATTGATCAGACAGACTGGAAAGTAGAAAAAACCCCCACTCACTAGCAAAATAATGGGCAAGATATACAAGGAAAAATTGTCTTCCCATGCTCCAGGGCCTCAAATCTAACTCTTCAATCAGTCTCCCACTGAATCAGGAGAGCTATGGAGGAAAAGAGCGACAAAATGCAAGGGGGGCATTCTCATTGCTGTTAGAAGGGCCATGTAAAGCTGGGGTCCTCTTGGACCTGTACACTTGAGACTCACAGTTCAAAAGTTATGTGAGGCACCTGATTAATATAGTCAAGATCAACAGAATACTACTGCCTCTGTTAGAGTCTCTTCGAAGCACTAGAATTCAAATCATTAATGAAGATGATAAAATAAGGTAAAACAGCTCACTGCTCAAACTGCTCTTTGAGGCCCTGCTTTTATTAAACATCTTCATTTGCCACTTAAATACATTGTGCTTACTTTCCTAATAATCGACATATTTTCACAGGTAAAGAAGAGAAAGTGTGGGGGTGGGATGGGAGAGAATGCCTCAAAAAAGCCAAGTGAAGAGCCAGCCCCATGGCCCAGTGGTTAAGTTTGGCACACACTGCTTCGGCAGCCCAGGTTTGGTTCCCAGGCGCAGACCTACACCACTTGTCAGTGGCCATGCTCTGGTGGTGACTCACATACAAAATAGAGGAAGATTGGCAGAGATGTTAGCTCAGGGTGAATCTTCCTCAGCAAAAAAAAAAAAAAAAAAAAAAAAGGGCCAAGTGAATGTCCACCTTCACCCTCCTTGCTTGCACCACTCCTGCTGATGTTCCAAAGTCAAGAACAATCTGGAAGACTACTCACCATTTGGCTCTATACTAACAAGCCTCCAAATCCACTCAGACAACTAAAGTTGACTACTCCTTTTGATATATCCTCTTGAGAAAACATAAATGCATATTATTTTTGTATACTTTTTTTCAGAGCATCAAAATTGTCTCAGTTTTTACAGTTCCATTTTCATTTTGGATAAAAATGCACATTCTACAATAGCTCCACTTACGGCTTCATCAAAGCACAGTAATTTAGATTTTTGTTCCTGTGAACAATTTTCCTCTATAGCAGTTTTTTTCATTTTCCATATTTTAAGAAATGAAAATGCCTTAGTTGTAAATAAAATAATCACTTTCTATAGACAATGTGAAAAGTATGTTTTGGGGCATTTTAAATGATGAGACATTATGGGCTGCTTAATTCTGATCTAATCAGAAGCAAGTGTGAAAGCCCTAAAGAAAACATCTGAAACCACGGAAGGGACAAAGAGAACAGCAGCCGACTCCCTAAACCAGGGTCCTTAACCTGGGGTCTGCGAATCGCCTGATGCTGCATGTCAAATTGCCTGGGTCTGGGCATACAAATATTTCTCCAGGGTCCACAGCTGTCACCAGATTCTCAAAGGTAGATGCAACTCCCCCAAATTTCCTACACTCCCAAATTCTCCCCGATAGAGTCTCATTTGCATGTGAAAAAACAATGTTTAATTAAGTTTCCACATGTTAAACATGAATAAAAGAAAGAATAACTATAGAGGTAAATTGTATTTAAAGCCACTGATGTTTGATTTCTAAATCTTTGATAACATTATTTCATAACGATTAAGCACATAAAGAAATTTGATCTGTTTTAGATAACACAGTTTATGGTAGGCCGAGTGCGGACCAATAGCTCTGGATTCTAATCCTGATTCTGCTATCATCCTGCTAATCAGATTGGAGCAAGCTAATTAACTCACCTGGAGAACTGTTGAACATAGTTTATGCATCATGAACTTATTTTACTAATTCACTCTCACTGAGATTTTGTTTTGAAATATTTTTACTAACCAAACTGCTTTTATTAAATAACTTATTTCTCCTTTTAAAAATTAATTTGTTTATAAATTGCCAAAAGGACTGATCAGTTCTTCTTCTGCCCATTTGTCCAACCAACAAATACTGATGAACGTCCCAGCATGTCTGAGGCCCTATTCAGGGAGCTAAGGACACACAACTGAACCGGGCAGACCCAGCCCCTACTTCTATGGAGCCTACAGTAAGTGCTCACCTTGAGCTCACAGAACTCCAGCCAGGATATAAATAAACCTATTGGTAATGTTGCAGCCATATCATGAGTGCATCCATACTCATGAATAAACTGAAAATAACTTGTGAAGCTTATCACCAACTTCACAGACTTCTAGGAGCTGGGAATTCTGGACAGTCAGCTGTTGAGTGAGATCAGCCGTCATATTCCTTCTAGTTCTAAAACGTGAAGATCTCACCATTCTAAGTGGAGAAGAGAGGATCCAGAGTTCAATATTCAATACCAGTTCCAGATATACAGCCCTAATAAAAATGATACTTCAATCGTTAAAACATTCCCACATCTCCCCAATCTACAGAAATGTCTTCTTTCACTAAAACCTAATTATGTCTATAACCAAAGTAGATATTTATACTGATAATTCAATTTATGTAATATACATCTTCCTCCATGCTTCAGAGAGTTGAGTTTAAATGCCTTTTTGATTACTAATTATTTTCTAAGTGAGTTTAATGCTTGTGAAAGCTATTGGGACCACATGCCTGAGGATAAGTGTTCTGTTTATTTGACAAGCAGGTTCCACAGAGCCCCCAGTAGTGTGCAGCATGAACCTCTACCCACAAATTCCAATCTGGAAAGGTTTGTGTTGTGAAGCTAAAGAATATTTCAGTCATGATATCTTCCCTTCAGTTACTGCTAGTTTAAAAAATAAGAGAATAACCCAGATCTAGAAATAGGGGATCAATTATATGAAGAATTTGCCTAATCATTTATTTCATATGGAATGCATGTGACCACTCACAAAATACAAATTATGTGAAATAGGGCTAACATGTTAACTTGTAATAAAGGTAAATAGCTTCCACATGTTTTCTTCCCATTGTGTAAGTTCAGTTTGAAGTGTTACAGTAATCACCCCCATAGTTCCGGGAAATTAAATCATGTTTTTGCATCATTTGTTTCAGCCTACTCAGTGCTTAGCAACCTGTAAGTGCCCTCAATGGGATGGGAGAGACTCATTAGAAGCTTAAAGCTTTAGGACTATTAAGCAATCTTAGGTAAAGACATCTCTTAGAATTTTCCAGTGAAAATCAATTCATCAAATTCCTCTCCTGTCTACATTCTATTGCATGCTCTATTGCTCCTAAAAACCCTTGTTTCTCCTCCAGCTGGGGTAACTGCAGTTCACTCAGCAACCACTGATTCATGGACCACACTGTGGACTGTAAAGTAGGCTGACTCTTATTTCTGCTGGGGAGATGAGGTTGGGTTAGTTATGTGCTCATTATTTACCAGGCTGGAGGCAGCTTCTGACTCCCTTAGGAGCTGCCTAACACTAATGGCGTCAGGTTTGCCACATGAGAATATATATTTCTTCTAATTACATGGTCAATGGGCTGAAGATCTTGCTGTCCAGAAAAAAATGGCAAGCCCTTGGACGCTTTAAACCAGATGATCAATATGCTGACTACATCTAAGATACAGAGTTAGAAACTAAATCAGTATAATACGGTTGTGATGGTCAAAACGCACAACTCACACATACAGTCTTTCACTGCTTTCAACAACAGTGTATTCTTAGAAACTAAAATGTGAAGGAGGAAGTCTTTTCCCATCATCCCCCACAGCTGACACCAAAATAACATTTTCCCTTTGAAATGGATAGTCTTAAACTGGCTAGTAATTCTGCAATTATTATAATAGTAACACGATTTATAACCCAACTAAGTAACTGAGTACAGACTTTCGTAATTTGATCTAGGTCAACACTGGGCCTAGAACCCAGGATTTTCATATCCTCTTCTGGTCTTTCCAATACACTGTATCGCTTTATCATCAAATGATAATCCTTTATTGTTAGTGTGGCAGACTACATAATTACATTAGGAAGCTTGCTGGAAATTAACAATTGGAAGGCAGCTATGCTCACCACTACACCACCAACGCCACTAGAAAATTAACAATTGAACAAATTAAGAGAGGCAAAAGGAAAATATGTGCCATTTTGTGGTGGGGAGGTGGGGAGAAGTAGCATAGAATTGAATAAAGGTCAGCAAACTACAAAGTGGCACAAAGTGGAGAGCTTTTGTTAGCCTTAAGCCTGAGGAAAAGGCTTTTCTTGACCCAGTGTTCCAGAACTTTTCAGATAAAAAATTCCTTTCTTCCCTTCCTTCCTGCTTACATACTAGCTTTATTAAGATATAATTCACATGCCAAATAATTCTTTCATTTAAAGTTTATAATTCAATGGTTTTTAGTATATTCACAGAGTTGTGCAGCCATTACCATAATCAACTTTACAACATTTTCATCAGTCCTAGAACAATCCCCATATCCATTAGCAGTGACTCTCCACTTCCCTCACAACTCCACTCCACTTCCAGCCCTAGGCCACCACTAATCTACCTATTTCTATACATTTGTCAGTTCTGGACTTTTCATATAAATAGAACCATACAATAGGTGGTCTCTTCGACTGGCTTCCTTCACGTAGCATTATGTTTTCAAGGTTCATCTATGTTATGGCATGTATCTGTACTTCATTCCTTTTTATTGCAGAATAATATTCCATTGTATGAGTATACCACATTTTATTTACCCATTCATCAGCTGATGAACAACTTGCTTTTTGATGTGCTAAAATCCTTTCTCTGGGCTCTTCATTAACTTACAGTCCACTGTTATCACTATTTTCATTTTTCATTCATAATCACTAATGGAGTAGTGTTTTTTATCAGATTGAGGAAACCAAAGCAATCCGAATATGAACTGAAAGCCAGATTAAAGATAACTGAAAGACCATGGGTTGGTATGAGCAATGATTAAATTAACCGTAAACCATTAACAGGATACAAAAAGAAAGCGATGAGGATCGTGGGAAGTAGGTGATATGTCATCTAAAGGTGCTGATGTGTAGATACAATAGCATCACCAAAGAACAGTGACTAAATAGAGATGGCGGGTTTCATAGTGCCTGCCTTATGACTTCTGAGTACTTCATTAGAAAAGGCAATGTCACTGCTGGAGCTACTCACCTGTCAGCCATGTCTTCCACATCTTTGAGCCTCCTCAAAAGCCTAGAATAGCATGTGGTCACACTAGAGTTAACAAATACTTATTAGATGATCATATATTTCAGCTTCAGGGTTCCCTGTGAGAATGCCAGAACCTGTCCTTGCACTGAGATCTCACAGCGAACTTCCTAAGGGACAAGCTCTTTCAGGTCACTGCTGAGTATGAAGATATTTGATCCTTGGAATTGTACTTAAAATGCCTGAATTGTTTAGTGTTGAATAAACAACTGAACCCAATTGATAATCAGTTCACAGGTATTTGTTGAGTTTCTACTACGTGGCAGGCATTGCTTGAGACACTGAGGACCCAACAGACAAAGCTGCTGACTAATGTAGTTTACATTCTAGTTAGGGGAGACAGACATGAAACAGACATGTATTAAGTAGTGACAGATGCTATAAATTAAAATAAAGGAGACTGAGGGCTGGAAAGTGATGAGCAGTTGCTCTTCTAAAGAGGACAGTCAGGGAGAGCCTCTGAAGAAGATAACATTTGAACGGAGACCAGAATAAAGTCAAGAGTGACACAGATTTCTGAAGCTACAGCATTCCAGGAAGGGAGAATAACAAGTGCAAAGATCCTGAGGAATAACAGAATTTTCGCATTTGAAAAACATCAATGAGGCTAGTGTGGGTGAAGCAGGAAGAAGGAAAGAGTGATGAGAGATGGAACCTGAGAAATCACTGGGGCCAGGTCATGAGGGCTTTATAGGTTCTGGTAAAGAATCTGAATTTACCCTAACTGAGTGTTATGATCTACTTTGTGTTTTAACAAGATCACTCTGACTGCCATGTGGACAACAGAATATAATGGGCAAGAAAAATAGTAAGAACTTCAGATAGTAGGCTGTTGCAACAGTGCAGATGAGAGATTATGATGGCCTGGGTCAGGTGGGAGCAGTGGAGGTGGTCTATGTAGTCTGAGGGTGGGGCACACAAGATTTGTCAACAACCTATTGTGTATGGGATATAAAAGAGAGAGGTGTTAAGAATGACATGAAGAGTTCTGGTCTCAGCAAATGGAAGGTTGAAGCTGGCATTTACTGAGATGCGCAAGACAAAAGGAGGAACAGGTAGGAAGAAATTAAGAGTTTCGTTTTGGACAAATGTAGTTGAAGATGCCAATTAGACATCTAAGAAGACAGATCAAGTGGGCAGTTGGATAGATGACTCGAGAGGTGAGAGGAGAGATTGGCAGTGCAGATAAAAATTTAGAAAATAATAGTGCATAGTAGCTATCTAACATCATGAGACTAGAAGTACATCTGATAGAAAAGAGAAGAAGTCGAAAGACTGAGCCCTGAGATATCCCAATTCAGAGACAGAAAAGACAAGGAGGACCAACAAAGGAGAAGCAACAGCAGTGAGGGAGGAGGGGAACCAACCAAGAATCTAATAATTACAGTGTTTTGAATGTACATGAACTTTAGTCCCTTTCCTCTAGGAAATTCCCTAAAATTGGACATATCCTAAAGAATGTACCATAATGGTTAAGAACATGAGCACTGAGAAGTATCTGGGTCATGCTGCTACTACCTGTGTGACCCTGAACAAGTTATTTAACGTCTATGAGCCTTTCGCTTTATCTATAAAACAATACCACCCATATGTTGAGGAATTAAATGACATAGCCCATAAAAAGTGCTCAATATAGTACCTGACAGAAAATGATCAATAAACGTTACTTATCATTATTGATGTTATTCATGAATCCTTCCTCTTCTTTGTCTAAAGCACTTTCCACCTAAATACTGATCATTTGGGATTTATTTACAACCTTGAAGTATAATGGTAACTACTTCTGTGTTTATGTCTCATGTGTCCACTTAAGTGTAAACTATTTGAATTCAGCAACTGCTTCAACTTTCTTATATTCTCCGCAATTCTAGCACAATACTCTGAGCACAACAGATACTAAATATATACATATAAATAATGGATTAACTTTATTATTTTACATTTTTGACAGGGCAAAAAACAATATGGGTCTTTGGGGTTTTCTTCTCTGTTTGCCTGGATGCTTAGAAGGGAAATGTAATATGCAACCAACCATAAGTTCCTTGGAGACACATAAACCATAAGTCTTCTAAGAGCCAGGATGATGAAGTCATCACTGTTGGATCTTCCCTGGCCTTCTGTTGGATAGGGGAAAGTGGCAGGCAACTGAATAAAGGTCAGCAAAACGTAAAGTGACAGAGCGTAGACCTTCTATGTGGCCTTCAGCCTGAGAAAAAACGCTTTTCTAGACCTAGTGTTCCAAATTTCCCAGGTGCTGAATATGCTTTGAGAGCTTTCACCACATTTCTGGAATGAGTGCTCGTCTAGAAAACTCTGACACTTGCTTTTTGATGAATTGAAATGAAGCCTCTGGGACCTTCAACAACAACACGGACACTTTTTGAACGGCCTACCCAGTCCCCTTCTCAGAGAAGACTCCATAACCCCCAGAAGGGTAGACTCTTTGAAGCTATTTTTTCTGCTGCATGGCCTTGTCTTTGCACTAATTGATTTACATAGTGTCAGGAGATACCTGGCCAAGGTGGGAGACCCGGGTCATATAAAGGGAGCACGACGGAGGGAAGACTTCCAGACTCCTCCTGCTGAGGTCCCCAGAGCTACCCTTCCAAAGGTTTCTGTCCTTCCAAAGGCTTAGATTCTACGAAAGACTACTGCCCTAAAAAGTTTCCTTTTTTCTTGTATTGCTTTCTTTTACTTACACTAAAGAAACTCTTCATTGATATATTTGGTATATTGGAAAGAGGCTGAGATTTGACATAAGAAGACTAAAAGTCGTCTAAAGTAAAACCAAGAATATAGAACATATACCCACTTCCCTTCTCCATCCCTTCCTTTGACCTCTTGGTTTGGTAACTAGAGATAACGCAGTTTTCAAGTGCTGAGGATGGAAGGAGCCAGGCAGCTTCAAGAAAGTAAGTATGTGCTTAGGGAACGAGGGAGGAATACAAGACGGTTCTTGTCCAGGTCACCCCAGTTCCTCCCTCAGTTACCATTCTATCCCTATATTACTCGGTAAACCAAGGCTAAAAGGCCTAGATTGTGATACAGTATAGAAAACCAGACACATATGAGAAGGAAAAAAATCTATTGAGACAATTTCTCAATTCTATGGACGTGTCAAAGAAAATAATTATTGAAAAAGCTAAGACAACAAAGTGCTTACATGATTTTTTATATTTAAAAGGGAGCATCACAACTGATAACTAAAAAAAAAAAATAATGTACAAGTATGAGTATGTACAAGTAATGTACAAATATGTACAAATTTTACTCACAACACTCCTGACACCACTTGTGTGGATTTTTTCCACACCTACAATCGATTCTCCAACCCTCCAGATACCAACTAGATGTCTAATGATTCAATCCAATTCTGACCCTAACTACCTGGAGTTAGTGATAGACCTCACAAGTTAAGGGCTGGGTCCCACAAGACTGCCCCCACTTCAAACACCAATCACAAGTCTCCAGCCTCTCATACTTCTGACTGACCAGCTACAAAACAGGGTTCCCACGACCTCCTCCTCAGGTTCGATAATTTGCTAGAATAGTTTACAGAATTCAGGGAAAACAGTTGACTCACTATTACCAGTTTATTATACAGGAACAAATGAACAGCCAGGTGAGGAGGTACATGGGATGAGGTCCAGAAGGGTCCCAAGCACAGAAGCTTCTGTCCCAGTAGAGTTGCTGTGTGCCCCCTACTGACATGTGGATGTGTTGACCATCTGTAGGCTCTCTGAATCCTGTTGTTTAGGGGGTTTTGTGGAGGTTTCATTATGTGGGCATGACTGGTTAAATCACTGGCTGTGGATGATAAGCTCAAGCTCCAGCCTCTCTCCCTTCCCAGGAGGTCATGAGGTGGGGCTGAAAGCTCCCACCTTCTACAAGTGCCTTGGTCTTTCTGGCAACCAGCCCACATCCTGAAGCTATCCAGGGGTACTCAGTCACCAGTCATCTCATTAGCATACAAAAGACACTTGACTATATCACTCCAGATATTCCAACGGTTTGAGGCACCTGTGCGCAGAATCAGGGACAAAGACCAAATAAGTATTTCTTACTGTAGCACAAGTTATAATACTTGAATTCTAAAACTTATGTACTTAGCACATAGAAGACACAGTTTTAAGGTATCATTCCAATAGTGGTGGCACTTTTGGACTGATCGACAGAGATTCTTTTCCCAGATCCCCTTTTGCTAACATGGGAGATGGCTAATATCGGAGATAGGATAACTGGTGGTTTAATTTAGTGAAGTTAGTTGATCTCATGGGAACTGAACTCATGGCATTGGTCTCTCTCAAACTATGCTCCAATTAACTACAATATACTATTCTGGGACACGTAGCTGCTGCTGTCTGCCTGGAGTAGCACAGCTGTTCAGAGTGAAAACCAGCACACAAGCAGTTAAGTACATTTGGGAAAGAAAAAAATATTTTTTTAAATGCCTTCTTTTTTTAAAAGTTAGCCCGAGTGCAGCTGTGATTCTTGAACAGCTTGTTCTGAACCACACAGCCTTCCAGCCTCCCAATCTTTCCACTATGTTCCATGCTCAACTGGCTTTCAACAGCTTTCCCGAAGCAACTCTTCAGCATACTAAACTTGGGATTCTTTAACACTAAGTAACACTTTTCTCTCTTTAATGGGATAATTTAGCCTTCTGACTTTCACAGCAGATGCATTTAAGATTTAGTGATGTCATTTAATTACAGACTCTGAAGAAATCTGAAAGCATCATTATAACTAGCCTATGCTGTTAGCTCTCTGAAGGAGCCCATCAGCGATGCTATGTACAAGAAGAACGGACTCCAGGGAGGAAGAAAGAAGAGAAAAAGGCACAGGTCAAGGCCTGTGCTCCATCACCTGAATATTGATGTCCAAGGTTCTCCATATATCATCTAGTTAAATGGACATAAAACTCAGAAAGGGAGAGACCAAGGGTCCAAATTAGCAGGCAAATGAATGATCAGGTCAATAAACCTACTGAATAATTATTACGGTGTATTTTCTCAATTAGAGTGATCAAATTAAGATATCAAAGGTACATTTTTTTGTCCTCTTAATGGTCTCTTAAAGTCTTAACCACTAGAGTTCAATAACTATTATGCACCATTACAAGCACTTGTACTTGACCTTTTTGCCTAGTAAGAGCGATGATAAAGATTAAGGGAAAAAAATATAAGCAAAGAAAAGCCTATATGTTAATCAAATGAGAAAGTGCTTTAAGAAAATTAAATGGCATAATTAAAAATTTTATTGATTTGAATTATTAACATAATTATTAATATTATTGCTGAAAATGGAAGGATAGATAAAATGGGATGTTTTAAACAAATGATTACTATTCTCCAAGAATATAAAGATGGGAGTGTGAAGAATTTATCACATTCATAAGCTGTCCAAAGAAAGCACATCAAAAACAAATATGCATTCCATCTACTGCATAGAACTTTTCTCTTGGTACTCATGCCACTGCCAGCAACTAAGGGTCTAAACAACTCAGTTCTATAGAAGAGTTTCACAAAATCTGAAAACATCACAACCCCAAGTCTATAATACCTCCTGTTACTGACAACATGTATCACCGGCGTATTGTAAGAACAGGAAGAACTAAGCTATCTTTGTTTGTCAAAATCTGAACCTTCCTCCCTTCCAAATAACTTACAATTTTTAAAACTAGCTACAAGCAATGATCCCATACACTAACTCTCCACACAGTTCACTGAATGCACACTTTATTACACTACTTAAATGCAAGAGTTCAAGAGCACAGAGTAATTTGGCATGGTGAATGAGATGAACATTCTGGCCTTCTGCCACTAGGAATCATAAAATTCAGTGTTCATAAAAGCAGTTATGTCCTTGTGGAACTGTAAGGAGGATGATAGTCAGGGTCATGGCTTAATGATATGATGTCAGACATAGCAGTGTTTCATACGTAAGCATCAAAGTCTACACGGATATGTGGCTATGATCCACTCTTCCAACAATCAACCACAGACAATCCCTGGTCTCTGGATATCTCCAACCAGAGCTGGTTTTGGCAAAGGGCTTGGCAGCCTATGCAACAACGTGACTTAAGGATGCTATGAAGACATGGATCCTCTACTATTGGAAAGGGGCTAAAAAAGTAAAGTTTTCAAGGGATATAATAGCTCATATTCACAAGAGAGGATATGAGTTACAGAAGGTTCTTTAAGAAAATCATTTATTGAATATTATGAACCGTAGCAATTGCTTTATATATTTTATTACTAATCTTCATAATACTCCGTCGAGATAAACATCCCCTTATTAAAGATGAAGCACAATGAAGCTGAGTAACTTGTCCGTTGAGATAAACATCCCCTTATTAAAGATGAAGCACAATGAAGTTGAGTAACTTGTCCAAAGTCACTAGACAAATAAAAATGGTATGGCTGGGATTCAAACCCTAGTCTGTCTTGACACTTACTTGGGTCTTTCCACTCTGTCACCCTACTTTCCAGTGAATTAAGCCCGTGACCTTGAAGCCAGAGGGCAGGTTGTGGAGACCTGTCCTTCTGTATACCCCATATAATAGCATCAGCCTTTGATATCATATCTCTCCCCCCACATGCACAGTAAACTTGTAGGTATGTGCCTGGGTCCTGGGAACATTTAATCTAAGGACAATTTCCTGGCGTTCATTTAACCAGATTTTATCTACAAAAGAAAGTGTTTCAGGGGATCCATTGAAGTGTGACTTGCCCCAGGCTCACTTCTACTATGGATGACGCTGCAAAGAAGCCTCCTATGTTGGGATCATTCTTCTGCCCTGATTTGAAACTTACCCTTTGATAGCCTTCAGCCTGCCTGATCTGAGTCTCATCTGTTCAAGTAGATTACTGCAAAAGAGACTCCTTGTCTAGTGAGATCAACAACATACAGGGAGCATCGGATAATTTCTAATTGAATTTTGCATTACTTCGATTAATGTTAATGCCAGCAAAGCCCCAAGGATGGGTGCATTTGTGTGATTTGAAATAATCTAATAATTTTATAAAAGCAAGAGATATTTGCTTATTGTAAGCCTAGAGGCCCAAGTATCTAACTAGTTTCGATCCCAGAATGACTGCACGCCCTCAGAGGTTACATTTATTTTAGTAAACCTAGATATGTATAAATATAACATTTCCTAATATAGAATTTTGACAAATAACTAGCAATGTCTGGATTGACGACTTCCTCTAAGCTAAGGAAGCTAACATGTTCTCAACAAAAGCTTAAAAGATACTATGAACATAGACAATACTGCAACCCTTGGCAGCCTTTTAATACTGACCCAACTTGATTGTATTCATCCACAAAGATAAATTAGGTAGAAAGACTCATAGAGGCTAGGATTACAAAGGAAAGGTTAAAAAAAATATGAGAAGCCACAGGGAATGAATAAAACTAGAAAAGGTTGATTCTGACACAACAGAAGCTTTTTTTGCGTTGTCACTCATTAAGCAGCATGTCTGGAAGGAGGTATTATTGCATTTTGTAGCTGGTGAAACTAAAGATAAGTTGGATAACTTTCCTAAAGGCGTAAGAGTAAGCCAAGCACTCAACTGGGAGTTGAGTTTCTGCGCCCCTACCACTCCACTGATCACAATGAGTTAATGCTGAGCCCCACATGGGAGACTCACACAGTGACGGCCCAACGCAAGACCAATTCTCAGGAGATGTATCAAGCTCTCCCACAAATTTCAGGTATGGGAGTGGCTGGGCATCAATCATCTGGAAAAACCCCAGCCAATGACAGAATCAACAGATTTTAGAATTGGAAAGGGTCTCTGCATTCATTGATACTTCATTCCTTGCATTTACAGATGAAAAAAAAAAAACAACCAACCCAGAAAGACTAAGTGATATGCTGAAGGAAACACATCTAGTCAGTGGCAGAGCCAGAACCCAAACTCAGGTCTACCAACTACCAGCCCAGTTGTTGTAACACTATAGTGCGACACACTATCTGTAGATTTCAGAACCTATAGAAAGCCAGCTTATTTTTACAGTGAATCCAGCAGCCCCGAGAAGTCTAGTCTAATCTAGAGTTTAAGGAGTCCCACTCCCCCACTCCCACCGGCTACCAAAAAATGAACCAGATAACCTAAAACAGCCTTCAAAAGTTTTCAGCTTCCAACAGCCTTCTTCACGGACTGTTTTGAATTCTACATTTAGAGCTTTTTTTGATTCTTCATACTTTCTATTTCCCTTATATAGACAGACCCACTATCTAAGAGTTATTTTTTTTCAGAACCAAAGTGGTGGAGGGAACAAAGGCAGCAGGTTCCACTCTCACCAGTGCTGCTGACACACTGGCCAGTGTCTCATGCTTCCAAAGACTAATAAAAGATCATCTGCCCAGTTTTGTGATGTCACATGTGGATTCACCAGGAAGCAAGGCGTATTATAATTAGAGCCATCTTTAGAGGATCAAGTAATCTCTTAGCATTTCAGGAGGCAATATAAAACAATTCTTAGTTTTAAAAATACCAACATGCTATCAGGGGTTGTGGCAGCCATGGAGGTGCTCCACTTAGATCTCCTTCTAAGAGAATGTGCTGTGGGGAGCAGAGCTGATTGTCAGCCTACAGGCACCACACCTGTGGATCCCCTCAGTGTTCACTCCAGGCCACGTTTTCCTGAGGTGCTCCCAGCCAAGGACCGAGCAAGGCAGGCAAACCTGAACTGGGCCATAGCGATCCAGCGTGGGATTCTTTATGACACCACGAAGCTCCAAAACAAAAAAAGAGACTTGCTCTTGGGAATTATTAACAATAATTCTGGTAGACTCCTGGTAAATCTGAGAGAGCTGCTAAGTCCAAGCAAGAGGTTGTCTCTAATAATAACAAAGGGCAGCTAAAAAATATACATATTTATAAGAAGAAACTTGTTTAATAACAAGCTCTTAAAACCAGTTTTTGAGCTCCCAAATCTAACACATCTCTGAGGCTGCTATCATTAACACTTCCCTTCTCCATATTATAAAGGCAAAACCAACAAAAAAACCTCTTATTCACTTGGTAACACTGTCAAATAAAATGCTAAAAGAGTGGCTGTTTTAGATTCTCTAAAAGCAATTATAAGAGGAAACTACTTCAAATATGAAGAAAATGAATTCTTTTGGAAAGCATGTTAACTATCAGTGTGAAGGAGTTTAGGGTACTGCTTGATGACTAGAAAAAAAATAGCTAATAAAAAACTGTAGGTGACCATTTGTTCTATGATAGTATCATTTGTCAAATGAAACCCATCCCTCCAGCATCCAACTCCCGCCCCTCCAATTTACCAAAACACCCTGCCCCGCTCCCCAGTAAATGATCAGGATAAGTCCTCTGACTTACCACTAACAGACACTTCCCAAATGATCCCAAGACCAGTGAGTTCTGAAAAGTTTCAAGGAAGAGAGTCTCTAAGATATTTGGTCCTTCTCTTTTTTCCCTCACTCTCTGCTTTTTATAGTACTAGAAAGCCACACTTCTCACCTAGCAATACTGCAAAAATAAGAGTTAGTAGCAGTGAGAAAGCTATTAAAAAAAAAAAAAAACCTCTTTTTATAGATGGGGCATTAAATGGACACTATTTAAATCTCTTGCTTATACAACAAAGATGGGAAATAGATATAAATTTTACAATATCTAAAAGCAAAACCCTGTAGTCTACCAAAACAAAATTCCCTTTGTAATGCAACTTTGCAAAGGAAACTTAAACTCCAAAGGTAATTTTGCATCCAAGGTACTCACTGAATCACATTCGCAGAGATGAATCAATAGAATTTGTTTGATTGCTTCATCATCCCTCCATTATACCAAATCTTCTAAGGCAGCAGGAAAGATCATAAGAATGTTTGAGGATTGCTTATTTGAAGATAGAGAGGAGGCCAAATCCTATCATACCTATTACGGAATAGAGCTTAACCATAAAAATCTTAATTAACACTGTAACAATTTACTTAGAAGTCTCTGATGCAGCCCATGTGAGGCTAAATCAGAAGGGAAACGCTGTTAGCATTTTAGAAGAACTAAATTAAAAGAAAAAAACCAATATGGCAGAGGCCACATTATAGACTAATAAGGGATTAGATAAAGCAATTATTGCTTGGGTATTGTTTCTGCTATGCGACAGAATGAAGGGAAAACAGCTCTGAGCCTTGGGTTAGAGTGTGATAACTTTTCCAGTGAGTAATGGTGGGAAGAGTGGTCCTCAACCTTCTGACTCTATCCACATCCTAGAAACAGTGAAGAAGTCTTAAAGAAGATAATATCTCAGAGCAAGTAATATCTCAGATCAAGTCTGTTTAAAGTTAATAAGGAATCATGAGGAATTTGGTTTACATTTTTTTTCTCATTAATTACTCCCTAAGATCAGAATCAAGAGAGAGAGTAGGGTGAACAACTTGCGTTAAAAATCTTACCCAACATACTTTGGACCTTTCCTTTGTGTTAATCACAGCACAGTCTTCGGAAGAATGTCTGCAGTACTCATCGATCTAGTACACTTTTATAAGCCTCTTAGAAGAAGTGTGGTGAAGTTCACGTGCTCCACTTTGGCGGCCCAGGGTTTCGCCGGCTCAGATCCTGGGTGCGGACCTAGCTCCGCTCACGCTGAGGTGGTGTCCCACACAGCACAACTAGAAGGACCTATGACTAGAATATACAACTATGGACTTGGAGGCTTTGGGAAGAAGAAGAAGAGGAGAAAAAAAAAAAAAGACTGGCAATAGACGTTAGCTCAGGTGCCAATCATTAAAATAAAATAAAATAGGGCATAAAGTAAAGAGTAAATGTTACTAGATATCTAGGCTGCAAATAGCACAGAAGTGTGGTGGAGATGCAGTTCCAGGAGAACAGAATATTACACGGGTAAGGTATGGTACCTAGACTGTCTTCATAATGACTCATGATAATAGAAGGTGCTATATATGATATGTACTCGTTATATGCTAGAGACTGTTCTAAGAACTTCATGTGTATTAACAAACTCAATCCTTACAATAGTCCTATAAGGCAGGTACTATTATTATCATCCCCATATACCAGATGAAGAAAAAGAAGAACAGAGAGATTTAGTGACTTGCTAAATGTCACACAGCTAATAAATGACTGGGCTAGGATTTGAAGCTAGATACGATGGTTTTAAAGTCTGCACTCTCAACCACATGCCACTGTCTCCCATCTATACTACATACCTGCTTCCTACTACAATTCCAAATCAGGCCATCCCTGATTCTACCAATAATCATACTACTGCCTTGTTCTTTAGAATGACATTTACTAGGAACGGGAAAACACTTTTCAGGTCTAGAGTAGCAACTCGTCATGTCCCACCACAGGACGTATTTTTACTATACATTCTAGTCTAAAAGGAGACCCTCAGATTGTCTGAAACAGACCTAAATATACAATCCAGTAATAAAGTTTCCTGATAATTTCTTCTAAAGATAATATGTTCTCAACACAACAAGCAGAGGCCTAGAAGAAAGAGCAAAATGTGCATGGTTTTTAATCTCAGTAGAAATCCTGATAAATGTTACGTTCAAAGGATTCTTACAGGGAGCAAGAATCATTAAGGATCCTGGTAAAATCATTTTAAATCCATAATCTTAGCACACTAAATATAAAAAATTAATAACAAAAGATAATTACAAAATAATGTCTGAAAATACAAATTAAGTCATTTTCTTGGCCCTCAAGTGG
Source organism: Equus quagga (assembly GCF_021613505.1). Lineage (NCBI taxonomy): Eukaryota > Metazoa > Chordata > Mammalia > Perissodactyla > Equidae > Equus > Equus quagga. The sequence goes on along the minus strand of NC_060274.1, from coordinate 112,319,832 downwards.
TCTTATATTTAGAACAGAATTAAAGCTCGTGCTCTTTTTTGTTTTCATTTTACCTCCTTTCCAGAAGGCTAAAAGGGCCTTCTTGTTACAGGACAGTTGTGTTTCATATTTTTAATATGACTTTAAAAATACACGTAAGTATTCTTAGACACAAAGCAATTAGAAGGACATCAGTAAGGCCGGGAACAAACTCATGGCCCATAACTTGCAAAAAAGAAACAGAGAAAATCATACTTTGTGAAGAATACCTATGTGAAGACCCAAAGCAATAGGTTTCTGAAGCTCATCCAAATTATTTGGCATGTCAACAGGCTTACTTGGAGCCAAATGTTAGCTCTTGAGCATTTGATAATGTTTGAAAAATAATATGTTGATGATTTAACAGGCTAAAAATCAAATATGAATCAAATTTTTCATAAATTACACATGATCTTAAAAATTAGAGAGAAGAGTGAATGAATCCTGTCCACATTACAATGGAACCCAATTCATCATTCACATTCTGTAGTCCTTCATTCACAAAGAGGTCCATTAGCCTTCTTTGCCAGTCCTTTTTCCACATAAAGGAACTGGCCTTGGGGCAACACACGCCAAATGTCTGGAACAAGAGACAAGATGTTCAATTAACTCCTGAAAGTTGATTGAATAAATTAATATAGAACTTAGACTAACGTGTCCGTGCATTCAGCAGTGGAAAGAGAGAGGAAGAAGAGTAACCTGTAAGGAGGATGCTGCACTTTATTAGGCAACGACATAAAGACACCATCATTTGTATTTCCAGTACCAAAGAGTGGAATCAGAAAGTGGACTGTGGCAATCATAAACAGACAGTGAAAAGAGAGACCCAAAAACTCAATTTCCTGAAGCCACTAACCTATTCCTTAAAATCATATTTACAAGTTGAAGTCCCCACTTCCTTTAGCTTTCTAGCCCAGCTAGAATTAGATTTCTAACTTATTTTGCCTTATTTCTTTGATTTAAGAGTATGGGTTAATAGAATGCCCATAAATGTCCAAAGAACCTTAAGTCCACTAAGACTATAAGCAAAAAGAAGACAGATGTATTTCCTTCAAGAGAACTGATGATGTGGTTTTCTTCTCGCATTGAGCCTAACTCTACACTAGCTAGGAATCCTTTTCTGAAGTTTCAAGAAGGCCAAATTTCAGTTCTTTTGTAGACACTAGAGCATCTCATATGGTCTACAGCCATGACTTACCTGCATCGAGGGCCCCATACGTCCTTCTGTCTCCTATGTATTTATAGTCTTGGGATGCTCAACAGAAGAGTAAATGAGGGATTATGAAAGTCTCACAGGAGACATGGACAGGGAAAAAGATCTCATATATTTTCTCAGCTATTTTGATGCCTTTACTGTGTCACAGTCCTCTCTATTGGACTAAATCCACAGAAAAACTATAAGGAGAAGATTAGTGTAGCTATACACATATTCTACTAGATACACCTGCTACATCTTTGGCAGATAAAATTAATTTGTCCTCTTTTCTAACTTTATTACAGATGAGAAACTAAAACAAAGAGTACAAGGACAGCGCTACATTGTGTACCAAGATTAAGAAAGCTGTGTGTCTTTGCAGAACACCCTGTGAGACTGTCAACTTGATTACTTTACTGAATAAACTAAAAAGTGGCTTGAAGTAATTTCTGTATGATACAGGCTAAGAATGACCAAGGAAAACTCCTAAAATTTATATAAAAGTCTAATGCATGGAGGCTGTGCATTTCATCCATGTTGATTTCCACTCCTTTATCCCAAAGGATAGGCATATTGCAGATTAAAGAAATTAAGAAACTTTGGCATGTAGTACTACATAGTAAAGCATTTAGGAAAGAAACGGAATTCCTCACTTCTAAAGAGACAAACTCAGAAAAAAAAACGTAAAATATTGTCTACCTTTTTGAAAAATTGCCATAATCATGACTCCGTAAAGAATTAAATCCTCTTAAAACGCATAGACCTGGAGGCCCGGGGTAAAGGCGGGGCTCCATTTCACTGCCATATACCTGAGTTACTGCTGGAGGTAACAGACGTTAGTCACGTTAACCATATTTTCATCATTACTTATTTAACTAATAAGGGGGGGAGGGACAAGTTGAGTGGAGGATTAGAATCTTCAGGGAAAAATAATCGTAAACTTCAAGTTGACATTGTGAGTTGTCCATAAGCTTCAGTGATTCCTGAAATTGGACCAGGATGAGCTTCATACAGCCCATTTAATTCACCAAAAAACATTTAATTACCAAAGCCAATGGGAAGATGAACTCAGAACTAATATCCATAAGTTAAGGACCATATACTATAATATGCACAAACAGAGTAAAAAGTTAGGCTTGAACTAAGTGGATTTTTAAAATGGCTTTTTTTCTTAAAAAAATCAAGTTAAATGCCTTCAAGTTTCTATGCTTAATATCCATGGTCAATACACCACTGTTTATCAGCAATAACTTGAGTTAAACAGCAATGTCATAAGAATAACAGCAATAACCTCAACGGGAGAGACATTTACTGAATGCTTACTATGTGCTGGGCTCTGTCTAAGCTAATTTTACATATATATGTATATATACATAAAATCTCATTATCTTTGATTGCCTTCTTTTTTCAACATCTTTTATTCAATGTCATTCTAATTCCTACTGGAATATCTTTAAACCTTTACAAATATTAAAAGTCCACAGCTGGTAAGGAGGCTGCATTCATTGAGAAAGCAAGTGAACCATTATAGTAACACATATGGAATTGGCTAAACATAAGCTTTCTGCTCATGCCTGAGAATAATTCAAGATATCAGTCTGGATCTTCAGGGATGTTAGTGGTCTGCACTCCTGCAGCCTTCCCAACTTTACCCTGGCTGGTTAGTTCATTGGGTAGAGATCCACACAATGAGGTCAAGGCTATGGCTTAATCTGCTTTTTGATACCAGTTTATTCTGCACAGAGAATAATCACTCAGTATCACATACCACATCCTTAATCCCAGCTACGTGTTTTGAAAATATGTGCCTTTGATTGTGAGGGGACCAGATGTAGGAAAGCAGCTTAGTATCAACTCAGCCCTGTTATTAGGATGATGGGTGTGGGGAGATTAAAACCACCACCACCACCAAAGAAAACAAATCGCAAATGTGTTTTCTACTAGTAGTAGACAGCAGACCTACCTTCATAGACGCTGGCTATCTGCTATCCAGTCCATTTAGGTCAGAAGGGCTATGGAGGGCGTGGTGGTGGAGTTTGCATGGGCGGGGGACAGTGGGGACAGTAGGTTTGTGTATGTATGACTACACAAGAGCAAGGAAAGGAGAGCTAGTACCACCAAGAATTTATATTATCAGCTTACTGCTGACACTTCAACCTCCAGAATGTAAAAGCTCATTAGAACCCACAAAAAAGTATCCAGAGATTTTAGCAGCTGTAGAAGGGAGCACATTTTGGGATATGATCTGCTTTTCAACCAGAAAAGTACTGAGACTTTCTTATGCAGGTGTTAATGAGGCCTAGGCACGCACTGGGGAGAGATGACATGTGACAAAAGCCATGGGGGCAACACAAGATTGCCTGGAGTCCTACAGCGACTGTGGAGTCGCTTCTCCGTTTATGCTCACAGCAACCCTAGGAGGTAGGTATTATTCCTGTGCCCATTTTACAGATGAGGAGACTCAGGGTCGGAAAAATCTAGTGATTTGCACAAAGCCACCCAGGTAATAAGGCAGGAGGCAGTGCTCTAAATGGAAAAGAATAACAACCTGGAAGTCAGGAGAATGGAGTTTCAGCTCAGCCTTGCCATGAAATTACTTTAGCACCCCTGGGCCGCAAATGTCCTTATTTGCAAAGTGAAAGAATTGGATTAGATCATTTCTAAGGTCCCTTAAAATTTTAACAACCTATGATTTTAAGCTGTCACAAGCAGGGTTTCCGCCTCATGGCGTGGTGTCTTTTACTGTCATGTGTCCCTTAACACTGGGGATACGTTCTGAGAAATGTGTCATTAGGTGATTTCATTATTGTGTGAACATCATAGAGTGTGCTTACACAAACCTAGACAGTATAGCCTATGACACACCTAGGCTATATGGTCCTAATCTTATGGGACCACCCTCATATATGTGGTGTGTTGTTGACTAAAACATCTTTATGCAGTGCATGACTGTATATTATACTTGACTGCCGCATTATAATGATGTTCAGAAAAATGCGGCATTAAAAATCTAGGTTAGGTACTACGGCAGGAGCTATTTGAATTTAAGGCTTATATATATGAGAATAAATAATTTTAATCAATGCACTGCAAGTTTTGCTTTACTAAAGATGGAAGGGGGGGCTAGTTGTTTGAATTCCACAGTGCAAAAGATTCTTTGTGTTCTAACACATAAGTTGCAACAATAAGTGGCATCTTCCATGAGACCAGGTGTTAGAGACTGCTGTGTGAGATGTTCCTAAATATTACCAGGGCTGCAGTAACAACTTTGCCTGCAAAATGCATGCGCGGCACAGCCTGGGATGCAGAGCACATACTAAGTAGGAAACGTAAATGTGCAGAATGGCTGTATAATTGTTGAACTCGTGCCTCATATATTCATAGTTAATTTTGGCAACCGATTTCAGTTACGGGAAGGGGGAAGATGGGGAGGGGGTGACTTCTCCTGTCCTTCAACTTCCCAGAAATGTATTAGAAATGACAGCCTATGATTGCTGCAGACAGTATCTAATTAACTGTCATTATAAAACACATGTCAGAGCCTGGGGCCTATGAGGGATCTGATGTCTAATTTCTCTCCAGAATAATAAGAGTCTCCTTTGAAACAAGCTGGTGAATGAATTTTGTTGTCTTATTAACCAACTGATTTCAATCTGACCCCCTATTCCCTCCCCCACCTCACTCTTTCCTGCTGCATCCCCCTCCCCTAACTACTTTGGAACCCATATTTTAGACAAGTGATGGATTTAAAACAACTTCTTGTCATCTTCTGCCTAGGCAATCTCAATAAAGAGCTACTGCAGAAATATGATATGGAAATGGAAGCTGTTTGTAAAAACTATTAACTCAATAATGAAACAATTATTCCTAAACAACCATGAAAATTACTTACAAGCCTTATTTTCTCTCATTTTGCCATACCACGATTGCAATTCTATTTTCATTCCTATTAATTAGAACAAAGAATTTAATCCTTTTCTCCTTCTATTATGCAAAAGCAAGCATGGTTATTAGGGAGCTATCTAGTTTCCAATTAATTTTATTTAGGAAAGAGTTACACAGACGGAATCATTACTGATGTCCTCTAACTGGGGGGTTAAGATGAAAAGGGGCCTGAATCAACACAGAAAGTAAGACACCTCCCTCGGTTCACTATTCCATTTGCAAGATTACTCATCAGCTTCCCCAAATGGATCCATGACATTCTTAACTAAGCAAGGAACATTAGGCAAGGGAGGCTGAATGAAACAAGAAAAAAGCTGATAAAAGTTGTGTAACATCTTGCATATAATACATCCATGGTGACTCCCACTCACCCTCTCCATTGTACCACCATTGGCACAGTGCACATCCAAACCATGGATTTTCTGGGAGTGAAGACCAAATTCTGTACCCACTTAATCTGTGTTACTGATAATAACCAAAACAGTGTTTTTCCATCTGTGCATCATAACCAGCACGAAATGGATTGATTTGCATGCAATGGAATAGGACAGAATAGAACAGAAAATATCAGAGTGTAACATATATAGTAACATATGTCTATATATATGTAAGTATGTATGCCTGTATACTATTTTAGTTATGGCCAAAATTTCTGAAAATCCTTGGAGTAAGGCAAAGAAATTGGTCAACAAATATTCATTAAATATATAGATGACCCCGAAGCAAACTGAACTAGCATAATGCTCATCAGTTACTTAATTTAACTTCAGACTCTACTCATTAGACACATTTGCTCCCATCTTTCTTCCACAGGAGTAATGAGACAGTGTGGGAATGATCCTAGTGCCAAAGGTCTGAAGTTAAACCTATGACTTCTGCTAAAATCAGTTTCAACATCTGTTGAAGAATTAGCAGAGATTTAGGATGCTGGTAAATGTTGAAAAAGCTCCATTATGTGAATTACTGAAATGTAAAATAAGCCATAATATTTTACCTAGCTGATCATAGCTGATAATTATGTTCTATTTTTAAAATGCTATGATCTCGACTATATAGTCAGAAGCAGTCACTTAATTGTGACATATTTGAGAGCCAATAAAATCCAGTAATCTATACATCAGATATTTACAGCTTCCCATGAGAGTACTGATAAGTAATGACTGTATTGAAAATCAAAATCTGAATTTTCCTACATTAGCTCTGCTACAGTACCTTGTCCAGAGTCTTATGTGGCTCAGGCCTTAGAGGAGTGAAACTGGCTAGATGTTTAACAAGGCCAACGGACTTTGGGAAATGGGTTGTAATATACAGGGTCAGCTCAGGACAAAACTGTTCATTTGTTCATACAACCATCCACCTATGCAATTAGTATTTACTGAGTGGTAAGTATGCATTAGGCATAATGCTAGGTACTGGGCTATGGAGATAAAGGTATGGTGTTTTCTTTGTCCTCAAAAAACTTTACTATCTAGTAAGAGGATACCAACCTGTAAACACATGAGTGCATTAAATGTTAGAGATTCTGCGACACAAATATACGCAATGTACAGTGGGAGGAAAGGAAGGGGCCATTAGTTCTCAGGAAAGGTTAGTCAGAGGAGAGCTGATGCTTAAGCTGGACAATGGTTAGAGGAGAAGAGGACATAAAACATTCGGGTATGAGTGAGGCACAGGGGTCAAGTAGAACCAAAGAACAGAAGACCTGCAGATGTAGGCCAGACCTTGCATGCTTCACTGAAGAGTTTAGACTACACCCAGAAAGTAGGGAAGGATTGTAGGCAAGGTAACAAAGTCATTGGCTAGGTGTTTTAGAAAGATTGCTCTGGGGAGAAAGACTAGTCAAGAAGCTCACTTAGAAGTCATTGACTATGAACCTCTCAATTCAGAGTTTATCTCCTCAAAATTATGCAATCTATCTCCCACAGCAATTAATTATTTAGTACTCTCACATTACTTCCTGTCTAGACTTTATCACCAAAGTATCTCACCTAAGAACCTTTTGAAAAGGAAAAAAAAAAAAAAACAAACTATGCCTCAAGATTTCCTCTCACTTACTTTGATTAGAGAATATTTATTTCAAATATTCACTATACTTCTATATAACCAAAGCACTGGATAAGATATCCATAAATAAGACAAGTACTTTCTAGATGAAAGAACATTTAAATTTGGTGCATGGGTGATATTTCTCACCCTTGACGTCCAGCCTAAATGTCATCTCCCCCAGGCAGTGTACCCTAATCTCTTGGCTAGAAGTATTTCTACCCCTTTTTTGAATTGCCGCAGCATTTTATTTAAACTTCTTAATGTCCACCTTTCATTTTCTCTCTCTCCTACTGCGTTCTTAGCTCCTTAAGGAAGCATTAAGAGAGCACAGGCTTTGGAGGAAGACAACCCCAAGGAGGAACCTCAGTTCTGCCTTTAGTAGTTTGTGAGCTTGGGTAAGAAACTTCTCTGAGCCTTAAATTCCTCACCTATACCGATATAATCACCAATCTCCTTTCAGGCTTGTTTGGAAGATTAACTAAAGTGGCTAGTACAGTGCTTGGTACATAGTTTGGGCTCAGAAACTGCTGCTTCCTTTTCCTCCTCCCTCGACAAGGGGCTAGGATCATATCTTTACCTCTTAGAGTGCCTAGGAAGAAGCAATACACATTAAAGATATGCAACAAATACCTGATGGCTGAATGGATAAATGAATGAATGACAAACAAATGAAAACAATATATTAACTGAATAAATCTCCAGTAGGAGCATTCAATTGCAGTAAGGAACTGGGAGAAAGACTTTCGGACATGGAAGTGTCCCTGAAACCCCTCATATCAAATTATGAAGATGACAGTTTCGTGACTTTCTGGAAGGACAGCCCAAGTGTTAGGCTCTGGAGTGTGAAGAGCCAATCATTTGATGTAATTTTGTGGGTTTCTTGGGAGTGATAAAACACATTGCTGATTGGATGGAGAGTCACTGTGAAATATCACAGTACTTGGAGGTGATTTTTGAGTTCCAGTCATTAGGTCTCCCACCTCCACCCCAACGACCGCCACCACTTTGGTTCTGGGGGTTGCAAACAGCAACTTGTATACCTCTGGCTGAGACTTGGCTCTTTAGTCAGTCAGTTTCCCACAGGGGCCAGGCACGATACTTTTGTATGTAAAAGATGCTAATCTTTCAGCATTTTCATGAGTAATTAATCAATGTAAGACATCTAGCTTACAAGTTGCTGGAGAAGACGCATTTAGGCTATCTTCTTTAGCAATACAGACAGGCTACAAGACAGAATTTTCTACTAGGATAAAACAAAGAAATTTTTAAAAAGAACTGCTTCCCATACTACCTTCTATATATAATGATATACTGTTCCATAAAAGGCAAAGTAAAAGCTCCTGATGAAAAGAAGATGAGCAACATTATTTTCGAGCCATGAAGCTATTGGGCCCTTTTGTTCTTTTTCAGCTTGGAAACTTATTCTTCAAGATCTTCCTCCCACCGTCAAACTTTCACACCTCACCTAAAAATATCAAAGTTGCAATTGATATATTTTATCACCAAGTGGTAGAAGTTTCTTGGGTCATAGTTGAATATAATTCTTAAACATACATAATTATAAAAAGGCAACTTTTAAAAATAAATAAAAAGGTAAATTCTAATTGGTACTTCACTTGATTATTCTTAGTCTTTACCCTAGTCTTAGATTAGAACTCCCCTTGATAACTCACCCTGAATTTATTTCTTCAAATCAAATCCAGGGGAAGGTTTGTCAGTGACACCAAAACTTATTTCATGGTAGCTTAAAATCAAAATCTACTCAAGTATTCTCAAATGGCATTTTAAAAACATTCCATGGCCATTCTTTAATTCATGCCGTTGGAGACAATGTCCAAGAGGTTTCTCTCCTTTGTTTACACAGGAAAAGAGCAGAAAGCTATTGGCTATACCTACGCCAAGAACAGTTTAAATTGCCTCTAATGTGTTACCCCAATCAGTTGTTGCCTTTCCAAATTATTTTGCAAGAAGAGAGAACCCTCTGTCTTCTCCAATCAAGTTTTTTTAGAGCAGTCTACACCAGCGGTCGGTACTTCCTCAGCCATCTCAGTGGTTCTCACAGAACATGCTTGCCTGAAAGTGACAGGCGATCTCTTGAAGTGCTCATCCTCTCTGAAGTCTCCACACCCTTTGACACTATGGCCTGAAACTCCCTCCTCATGCAGGAAGGAGACACATTGCTATCCTTCCATTCATTGTTACACCTCCCGTTCTTTCTCTACTAATTGCTCCTCTTCAATCTCTTTAGCTTCATTTCTTCCATCTAACTTTAAATATTGGTCACCTAGTTGTTTTTACTTTGTGTGCCCACCCTCAACAATATCATTTTTTTGTAGCAGCTTCAAATCATCTTATAGACTCATGACTAAATACAAAACTTTTTTAACTAGTGCTTCAGACCCCAAATTTCCCTTTTTTTTGTTCGTTTTTGAGGAAGATTAGCCCTCAGCTAACTACTGCCAGTCCTCCTCTTTTTGCTGAGGAAGCCTGGCTCTGAGCTAACATCCGTGCCCATCTTCCTCTAGTTTATACGTGGGACGCCTACCACAGCATGGCTGCCAAGCAGTCCCATGTCCGCACCCGGGATCCGAACCAGCGAACCCCAGGCCGCCGAGAAGCGGAACGTGCGAACTTAACCGCTGCGCCACCGGGCCGGCCCCTTCAGACCCCAAATTTCAACTGCCAGCTTTATATCTCGAGCATGATACAAAGGAAACAACTTCAAAATGTACAGCATGATCACAAGCTCCTCTCCCAACCAAACCCTCATTCTTCCTACTGTACTCCACATCATGGTTAATGGCATTCCCTTTCTTACTTAGCTATTGCCATTGCCTTGGTTCAAGTCCTCATCATTTTGGACCCTGCTGACTGTTATAGCATCCACATTGCTGCAGCAGGGAATTCTCTAATGCAGAAATCTGATGAGATGACTCCTCTGCTTAAGGCCTTCCCAGGGTCTAGCCACAGAGAAAAACAGTGCAGACTCCCTGTGGCACACAAAACCCTCCATAACCTGGTGCCAAGTTGCCTTTCTAGTCCTGTCTCCCATAGACACCCTTGCCAGGTTATTTAACGATTCTGCGTCTTTGTCCTTGACTTCAGCTCTGCCTGGACTACCTTCTACCTTTTGGTAAATCCCATTTTCAGCGCCTGAAGCCTCTCTTCTGCGAATGTTTAACTCAACTGGGTCAAGTGAGCATTCCCTCCTCTGGGCCTCCACGCCTCCATTCAGTGTATGAGTCCACAGTCCCCTCTGCTAAACCCTTAGCACCAGATGTACTTCAGAAATGAGAAAGTTCCGAATTTAGAAAAATTATGCAGGGTATTTACTATATATTATGTAACAACTCCAGCAGAATTTGGAGTCGCACCTCCTAATCAAATATATATAAAAAATTATACTAAGAGGTAAAAATAAAGGCCATTTTAGCTTCATATCAGTTCAAGTCAGGTGTTAGTGCTAAATGAGCCTCACACAAAAAAACACTCACTTCTCAGAGCTTTTTGGAATTTGGAATTCTTGTACATTTTGCCAACTAGGTGTGAACTCCTCAAGGTCAAGAGATATCCTTTTCATTTCTTAAACTTCAATGCCTGGTATAATGTTTGGCTTATTATTAGCAAAAGCATACTTGCTTAGGAAATATTAAGTCTGCATTGGCTCCAACTTGCTTTTAGTGTTTACCAACAAAACTATTAATAAGCTAATAAGCACTATCATAAAAGATCAAATTATGTGTACATTAAGGACTGTCGTGTAGGAAGTCTACTTTAGAAGATCACAGAAGGATTGAAAAGATGCAAAAGAGCCTAGTGTTGAACAGCAAAGGCTCTGGAACCAGACAGGTCTGGGTGTGTATCTTTGCCCTGTTAGCTGTAGGATAATGGGCAAGTGCTTGACTTCTCGAAGCCTTAGGATCCTCATAGATAAACTAGCACACTAGTATTGACCTGATAGGACCAGTGTAAAGATAAACAAGATAACACAGGCTAGGTGCTTACTATGAGTCAAGTGATTAAAAAAATAGTTAACTGATATTACGATTATAAAATAATTATAAGAACATTTTGACATTTTTAGAGAAATAGCCACATGAAGAATCAAGGTGACATTCCACACGTGTAGAAAGCTATACATGTTGATTTTACCAAGCTTATTAAAGAAGTGATCTACTCTTCTCCAACATATAATCTGGTCACTTTCTCGATGTCTCATCTTGGCACAGGTAGACATATGTAAAATACAGCAGCTGAGGCTAGTGAAACAAAGGCACTTGCTATAACTACATGGAAAATGATTCTGTTCTGGAAAAAAGGGTGGCAGATATAATCGAAGTGTGAGGCTCCCTATGGTGATTCTTAATAGTCCTTTAAACATGGAAGGTAATTCTGAACAAAAATCGGCTCCTTTCGATATTAAACATTCATTATAAAGGGAATAGGGGGAAAGTTCAAAACTGTCTCAGATTTGCGGTTATCTAGGAACCAGGATTGACATATTGCATTTAGATATTTTTTCCTCATTAGAAAATAACCAAAACTTTCTCTGAAGTCTTTTTTCTTCTTAAATAGTTAAGTATTTCCTTTAGTAGTTAATAAAAAGGATAATAAAAAGAAATCATTTGTCCTTCTATGTGCTACATGGCTCAAGGCACAATGTGTGCAGACAGACTTTAAAATTGGAATAAAAACCAGACACAACCCCAGGACAGAAAGATTTGATGGATCAAAAACATGCCTGTTCAAAGTCTCTGAGAAAAATGGTGCATTAATTGGGAATGAAACTTTCCATTTTAGTAGCCTAACCACTGGGTTAGGTTGGCAACCACTGGGTGGTTGGCAAGTTTAGCCACTATCAAATACCAAAATTTGGCTTTCCTGGCAATGAAAGTTCAATTTTCAATGTTTAAAACCAAATCAACTTAGTTTTAAACAACTATGCACCAGGCCTCAGTTAGCTTCTTTATATGCATTCTCACATTTAATTCTCACAATGTCTTGTAGTAAATACTAAATGCAGCTGTGGAAAGGGATGTTCACAGAGGTTAAGTAACTGGGCTATGTATGATCACACAGCCTTCCAGTGGCCAGCCCGGTCTCTGGTGTTGGTGTCAAAGCCCGCCTGCTCTCCATTCTAACAGAAAGCATCTAGGGTATCCTACCCCATGTCTTCATCTACCTAATTCCTAACTTATTCTGAAAGACTCAGTCTAAATGCCATGGCCTCTGACATGACATCCTCTTTTCTATGTTCCCATAACCTGATATTTATATTTCTCCCATAGCACTTATTACAATATTTTGACATTATCTGTTTACTGATCCGACTTCTTCACCAGACCACAGCTCTCTGAGAAGAGGGGCCTTGTCACTTTCCTCTTGTACACAGTTCAGTGCCTGGCACATGGTAGTCAATCAAAAAGTGTTTGTTGAGTTGAACTGTTTAGAACATCTGTCTGAAATTTGACATCAAATTTTAGGAAATTTATTAGAGTATTATCATGTAGCTGAGAGACATTACCTTTCTGGGAGCCAAATATAAATTTAAGATGATAACTAGGAATCCCTCTCAAAAAACACTGCAGTAGCCCCACTTTTGCCAATTAAAGTTCATTATCTAAACTTGGTGATAGTTTAAACTAGATGCTTTACAAATGTTACGTCACTTGACTGTCTCTCTAGCCCTATAAAGGCAGAGACCACTGATAGTCCCATTTGACAAATAAGGACTCTGAGGGCTCAGAAAGTTGGCAATTTACCTGAAGAGGCATGTTTTAAAGTCATTTCTGTCTGGAGCCAAAGCTAAAGCTCTTGAGATAGAAAAGAAAGTTTTGATGAGAATTAGGGAGAGTAAACAGGAAGAATAAATTGCAAAAGTTTTTAAGTTGATATTTTAGAGAGAGAAATTAATTTTAAACTAAAGGAAGGAGAAGAACAGATAAGAATCAAGTCCTCTGAAGAGAAGCAAGTATGCACGCAAATGAAAGGGGATATTTACGTAAATATGAGTTCCTAGCACATTATAAGGTAAATGGGGGACATTTTTAAAAAGTATCTAGTGTCTGACAAAGAGTACGAGGAAGGAGAAATCTATAGAGGTAGAAGAATTTTAAAATTGAGAGAGGATGAAAAGAATGAAATGGAAAAGACTCAACTCCATTGGGAATTGTATTTTAACTCCAACGAAAGATTTGCAAGTTTAAGAATGTCTATACATATACTAAGTATACTGAGTGATCATAACCAAGTGATCTGGGCAATCTGACACTCAACAAATGCTCTAGAGAATATGTTAGAAGGTGAACTGCACTTGTTGGGTATTTGAGAACCACCATTAAGTACTAATTCTCTTCCTCTCTCTTCTAGAGTAGACGATCAGAAGTTTGGAAGGGCAGGGAAGGTTTCCCTTAAAGGGTGAAAATTTATCCTTCCACAGATGAACCATGTGTAGCATCAGTTGCAGGTTTGGTAATGTTGACCATTATACTCTCAAACTTTATGATTCCCAAATACAATTTGATATTAAAACAACTCTGTTAAATTTCAGCCAGTCCAAATTCCACTGAGGTAGATAAATATTTTTCAACTACCATTCTAATGAAATGTCACTACTATTATTTTAGGAAGCATATTAAATTGGAATTTAATTTAAATAGAAAACGAGTTGCTTTCCTTTAAAGAATTACACTGTTTCCTGTGTTAAGCAAATAATAATTAACACAAGTACATACAGTTATAATTAGCAGGGAATTTAATTAAACAAAGATGCCAACATAACCAGATGCATGACAAAGTAATTGTAATATGCTTTGCCAATGGATTCTTTCCCACTTCATAGTTCTTACATTGTAATTATATAGCTATCTCTCTCTTTTTTTCTTACCAGCACAGAAATTCTAAATATGAGCCTTCTAATTCAAGCAAAAGAAAGCAAATACAAGAAATCTTACTGAAAGGGAAGCATAAGAGAATGCAACCAATTATTTCACTCCAACTCCTGGTAAAAGTTCAATTGATTTTGACTCTTTAGCTCTGTCTGAACTTCACAAGATTTCATCGTCACTTCAGTTTTATGGGGTTGTATTCCTAAGCCAGGCAGAGAGAAAACTATATATATATATTTTTTTTAAAAAAGCCTGATTTGATATAATCTCCTAGAGTAATTACTCTGTTCTTCGAAAAGAAAGTGAGTCACCCAGAAATCATATGCCACTTTGAGTCCCAAAAGAGAACAGGGAAATAAATTATAGAAGGGAGAGGAACTATGATTCACAGGTAAGATTTAAAGTATGCATGGTTATTTAACACTGAGAAAAGAAAAATGAGGGGCTATTCTGATGGTTTAATACAGAGGAAGGTGATTAATGCAGACAAGAGAAACATTTAATTAGGTCATTTCTAGAATAACTCCAAGTATGAAATTTAACAGCATAATGCTATGCTATACAAAGATCTTAAAATGCACTCCTTTGTAAATTTTTATCCTATACTTCCAAGAATATGACGCTTTTGGTGATTAGGAAACAATGATTTGCCCACGGAAAAAGAGCACATCTAGAGACATACATACAACTTCTAATTCCCGAGTCTACCATGATTAGAAACTTCCATTAACCTTGGATTTTCAAAATGAGAACAAGTCATTTTAAAATCCTATCTACTCTGCATACAAAAAGATTCAGCTATTCAGCTTTCAAAATTTTACGTATCACAAGTTATATGTAAATCAGTGATAAAGTCAACCAAAAGGCAGATGAGTTATCACTATACATGTTGGAGATCACTTCCATTTAAACACTGTCCTGGGGTGGGCCCCGTGGCCTAATGGTTAAGTTTGCCCACTCTGCTTCAGTGGCCCAGGGTTTTGCTGATTTGGATTCTGAGTGCAGACATAGCCCCGCTCATGAGGCCATCTGAGGCGGTGACCCACACAGCACAACCAGAGAAACTACAACTAGAACACACAACAGTGTCCTGGGGGGGGCTTTGGGGAGAAGAAGAAAAGTAAAAATAAAAAAGAAGATTGGCAACAGATGTTAGCTCAGGTGTCAATCTTTAAAATAAATAAATAAATATTGTACTAAAATCAAGGGGCAAAAACAGTGATGCTGATTAGATATAACGCCCAGTTAAATGAAGGTATAAACTTTCCGTAAGCAACAGGATTCACTCATTTTACAGGGGAAAAAACAAACATGTTCACAATGTAACGTAAAGATAGCTGCAATAGCCTCACAAGTCGCACGACCTCTCTGGAGGACTTCAGAGGTTATAAAAAGTTTTCACACATTTTACCTTCCCTGATGGTCAACAACAACTGTAGTTACCTAGCCACTGGTATCTATTTAATAATGCAGTAAGTGAGATGTGGAGAGGTTAAATGTCCTGCCCAAGATCACCTACCTAACAAAAGGCACAACCGGGATCCAAACTAGGTCTTTGGATTTTGAACTTACTGTCCTTCCCACCACCTTGCAGATGTCATACAAAGGAGAAATCTGTATGCATGTACAATAGACCTCAGCACTCTCCAGACTGGCAAAAACTTGATCAATATCGAGCAACTCCCAGCCTGGTTAGCTAATAGCAAAACAGCTTATCAAATTACTCAATACACCTGAAACTACTAACTTTCTCATTACTTCAAATAGTACTCAAAAGAAAATTAAATGGCAACTGTGCATGTCTGAGATATAAAGTTTCTTTCCTATTTCACAGGAAATCACCCTTCTGGGACTAGGAAGGTTTGAACTGAAAACTTCAAACCAACCAAATTCCAGTGGCACGTCTGCCTCAGGAAAGCGCCGTACTCCTGGACCAAATCCTCAGTACACAGCATCCTGGAGCTCTCCTAACAGGGGTCAATGAATTTGTCCCCAGCTTAGAGAAACCATAATAAAATATTCATGAAGGCTTCTTGCACTGGAAGAAAGAGGGCTTCATGTTTTCACTGGATAAATTAACTTCTTAGAGCACATCTCGTTTTTAATGGTAGAAGTATCAGAAGGATTATTTTAAATTGTGACCTTTCAGAGCAGTTTTTGAAAAAGTATGGCAATCTTAGTAAGAAAACTACTTTGATTCCTTTCAAAATTTGAAAACTACATAGAAATTGTGGAATGCAGAAAGATGAGCAGAAGTGAAGGTGGGAAGGTGAAATAAAATGAATTAACATTTATTAAGCTGGATTAGCTGTGCACCTGGCACCTTGCTAATTCATTTACTCACATTTCCTCATTTAATCTTCACATGTAAACTATAAGGGAATCAGTATTGTCATTGCTAACATAAGAGACATGGGCAAAAGTCACGAGGTTAAGAAATTCTACTGATCCCCAGGGAGTTATGTTTCTTTGTGGTTTATTTGTATTTTTTTATTGCTACAAAAATCAAAAGAGGACTAAGAAATTTTCAAGTACTTTCGAGAGGTGTGATAGATGGTAAATCCCGGGACTGTGAGGGCCAGTGAAAGCAGAAATGTCAGTAGAAATCTGTCAAAGTGCTTTCAGAGAGCTCTATTTTGTCCATAATCCTTTCCCCCAAATTTCTGTACTTAATAAAAAGATAACTTCCCTCTCTTGAAAGAGTTTGGTGTTACTTTTTTTTTTGCTGAATACTCAGACTTTTTGTTTTTGAAAAACGTTATAATGCAGGCAGCCCTGTATGAAAGTAACAACAGCTGCTAATATCTATTAAGCACTATTCTAAAACTTGCACATTAACTCATTTAATCCTTCCAACAACCTCATGAAGTCATTTTACAGATGAGCAAACTGGGGCACCAAGAGGTTAAGTAATCTGCCCAATGTCACATTGTTAGCAAATTAAGGGAGTCAGGAGTCCAATTCATTTCTTATGATTTCAAAGCTGTGCCCTTCACTACTTACTTCATTCCATAAACCAACCAACATAACTGAACATTTTTTCCCATGCCAGGTACTGTGCTAAGTGAAGGGGATAGAGAAAGGAAAGTCACGGTATCGAGTCCTCAGGGCAGACACCTACAGATGGGGAACAAACCGTACTCCAAACCTGTATTTGTTAGAGCCTGATGACTTACAAAGAGACCAGCATTTATACTTCGTGCTCGGTCCTGTTTTAAATAAACCTGACCACCCTTCATAGCAGTATGTGTGGTACCCTGACTAGCAGCGCCAACACCACCTGGAAACTTGACAGAAGTGTAGATGTCCATGGTTCTGTGTGGACATGCTAACCTTTGGCCAGGAAGACATCCTGAATTTATAAACTGGTGTCCAACAAACAATTATTTTAAATGTCCTCCCATATTATAAAAGCAATACGTGTTAATTGCACAACAAAATGAAAAGTGCAAAGGAAAGAATAACCATTGTCAATGTTTTAGTGTATTTTCTTATCTTTTTTCTATGTTTATAAGTAGTTTTTTACATTGTTAATATCATATTGTATATACTATTCTGATACTACTTTATTCACTTCTTATATTTGACACTTTTCAGTATCATTAAAAACACTTGGTAAATGTAATTTTAACGACCATATAACACTACATCATATGGGTGTAGCATGACTAACTTACCATTCCCCTATTACTACATATTTAGTTTGTTTCCAATCTTCTGCTGTTAGAAACAAGCTGTGATGAACATATTCGTGCAAAAATATTTACTCACATATCAGTGTACTACCTTGGTATAAATATCTACTGGTGAAAAACACTAAGTTTAAATATTTCCATACTTAGAGATTGTATTAATCAATGAGCCTACTGGCAGAGTATAAGAGTCACTTGTGGCTTACCATTTGACAAAGGTAAGGAAATGGTTTCTTATTTTAATGTTCAGTTTTTGGTTTCTAGTAATGTTGAACTTACATATTCACCAGCCATTTATGACATTTTTGCACACATATGATGTCATTTGTTGATTCTTACTATTTAGGTTAAGACATTTGAATTTGCCCTTTTATATGTAAAATATAGTTGGAAATCAGCAATTTCTTATTGTTCAAACCTAAGAGCTTAACTTCCAGGATTTAAGATTGCATCACTTACACGGTGACAGAATTTTCAGTTTATTTGGGACACAAGACATATGTACAAAAAGAAGAAAAAATATTCTTGTCATTAGTTTCAGTAGCATCTTGGGTCCCACTCAGAGGCCAGACCTGTGGCATAGTCGTTAAGTTCGTGCACTCTGCTTTGGCAGCCTAGGGTTCACGGGTTCAGATCTTGGGTGTGGACCTGTGCACCACTCATCAGGCCATGCTGTGGTGGCAGCCCACATACAAAATAGAGGAAGACTGCCACAGGTGTTAGCTCAGCCACAATCTTCTTCAAGCAAAAAGAGGAAGACTGGCTACAGATGTTAGCTTAGGGCCAATCTCCCTTATCAAAAAAAGAGTTCTTGGGTCCCACTCAGAGCTCTGCCAACTCCTACAACCAAGTACCTAAGGGGATTATAAAAGGCATACTCTTATCTTAATAGAATGTCAGTTCCTAGAGTAAGGAGGAAGAAGGGAGGGAGGGTTATAAAGTCACTGGTAACCTGTTCCCTGCGAATCTCAGAATCAGTATGTTCTAGGACGAGTCTCTACTCCTCTCACCACTCTACCCGATATTACCCGATACCTGCACTTTCTCTCCTGTTCCAAAGATGTAGACAGAAAAGTCCAGCATGAGAGAGCTGAACTCAAGGAGGTAGAGAAGAGCATTCATATCTTTCTTCGTGTGCCTTTTTCTCACTCCTTCTTGGCAAGCCGCTTCCATGAAGTTTCACGTGAGGAGGGAGAGGAAACACTTTACTAGTAAAAGCCAACCTAAATTGTCCACTTGGTCAGTCCCGTGTTAAGGTAAAAATCACTGGGTCCAGGTGAAAGTGTTTGCTTCCTAGTTAGCAGCTAGTAAGCTGTACAGGGAGGTGGTTAGTACTGAGTAAACCAAGTCAGACAGAGAATTCATTTATCAGCTATTATCTCAATCAACAAAGTTGACTGCACCTTGAAAAGTAAAGGAAATACCAGCCAAGCAAGATGGTGGGGTGGGAAGAGCAGTGAACGTCTCTTTATCTTTCAGGCAACCTGGGGTCCAGCCCTAGCTCTGTCGCCTAAATTAGTTATGGAACCTTCACTGAGTAAACAGCCAATCTATACATCAGTCCAACCCTTTGTAAAAAGAGATAGACTAGAAGAGTTCTAAAATCTCTTTTCAGTTCTAAATTCTGGGAAGACGTTGACAATTGGATAATACTATAGCCAGCCTGTTTTCCTTATACTCTGGCAATAATACATTTTATCAAGGGAGACTCATAGCAAATCTTTCAAAGCAGGCTCTTAAGCACCCTTAAACTCTCACATATGCTAGAAAATACAAGGCTTTTATGAGTTTCATGAGTCTCTTCAGATGCTTTAGAACAAATAGTGTTATCCAAGCTAATTAAATCATTTCATCTGTGGGCTCTATGCAATTGTTGAGATTTTTCCAAAAATGGTCCTTAGGGTATCTTACGCTGACATTGTTTTATTTAAAATTTCAGAGGTAAACATCAACAGAAAATGCTAATCTTCCTTTAAGATTTCTTAATTAGGGAAGGTTGAAACCCCAGCGGATTTATTGTTAATACTAAATTCTTAATTTATCGGTTTGTTTGCTCTCTCACTGATTGTTGATAAGCCGATATATGCTAATTTGGGTGCAGGGTTGCGAATTTGCTGTCTTGTTCTTGTCATCAGGTTGTAAAGCTAACTATTAATGGACAATCCAAGAGATGATATATATCTGTTTATTGTTATAACTTTGAAGTATCAAATACTACTTGCAACAAGGAGACCATTTCCTAGCCAGTGGAAATATTTTCGTTACACAGAACTTTCTGTCATCTTGAAAGAAGGCTTCTTTCAAATCAGCCTGATAGGACATTAGACATGCAGTGCTGCAATCAATTTTTTTTTTTTTTTTTAGGAAAGAAGGTTTTGCGGTATAGTGGAAGAGACAGAGGGATGAAAGCTGGGACACCTAGGTCCTGGCTTTGCTACCAATGTCTCTCCTAAATGAGGCCGAGGGGCAAGGTCAAACCAGCTGGGCAAAAGGGAAGCCACTGGAGCAGCGGAGAGAAAGTGCAGGGGTAGGGTAGGAGCAGACAGAGAGGAATGAGGAGGGGAGACTCGTCCTGGAGGACACTCGATTCTGAGATTCGAAAGGGACAAGTTTCCGGTGATTTTATGGCCCTCCTTCTCCTCCTCCCCCTTACTCTAAGAACTGACATTCTAGTAAGGGAATATATTGAGATGATATATATCCTTCCATATCCCATCCCATCACTAAAAGAATATTTTGGAAAAGTTTCTGTGTTAATTAAGAGCATTACACATATTCAAATATAGTTAGTGTACAAAAACACTACACCAAAAATCTTACATTCTTCACTAAAAAAGACTAAATGAAAAAAGGACAGGGCCTTCTGAAGGTCTCTGCTGTATAAATCCACTTTGACTCAATAGCATTTGCTGTGTTCATGGCTCTCTAAGGACCTCACTACACAGAACTGAGCATCACAATAGCACATGTGAAAACAGAGGTCATCTCTCGGTGATTTTTCCTGTAAGGGCTCTGACTTGTCCTGACATTTTCATCCTTGGGCAGGCTGGTGCTGAGTTGGAGAGATAATGATTAATTCTAACCTGTACCAAGCTTCTTCTTATTTTTTTCCTATATCCCTTGTGTCTTCTTTTCTCATGTTACCGGTTACTTCTAGAGCAAACTGGAGAGCAGGTAAAGTTGACCACTACTCTCCCACTTTACTTTTCTTCTGCTGTACTCCTTCCCAAACTCCACCCACAGCCTTTCCCCCTACACTCAAGGACTGATGCCCTTTCTCAGTACTCCTTCCCCTCACGGCCCATCAGAACTCCAACTTTGCAAGGCCCCTTTCTCAGCCTGGTGTCATAGAGAAAAGGGGTCAACGACTAAGTGACTCTAGGCTGCAAGTATGATGACAACTTTACGTGTAGTGTTACACGGTGGTGGTAAATACAGGGGTGAGTAGCTCCAGAGTCATACGACCAGGGTTTTAATTCTGCTCTCCATTTACTAATTGTGTAACCATGAAAAAGGTATGTAATCTTGTTAGGTCTAAATATCTTCAACTGTAAAATGAGGAAGCTCATAAGATTACTGTATTCAAATGAGATAATCCAGGTGAAGCTACTTTAAATCTGTGCCTGGGATATAGTAAATACCCAATAAAGCTTAGATATTATTTTATTACATCATTAATATGTTATCATCATCACCATCTTATTATCATTTGTTAGCCTCTCCGAGATCCATTTGAATTTTAAAAGACTGTTCAGAAAAGTAATATCTTAATCCAATATTCCATGAAAAAAAGAATTCTGTGGCCATATAAATTTGGGAAATGCTAGTATAAATAAAACTAAATGGATTTTTTTTCTTATTATGAGACTTCTTAGAATTTTCATTATCTTAAGGAGTAATAAACTGCCAAGAATGGGATTAGTTGCAGTATTTTCCAATCCTACTTATTTATAGAACTCTTCCTATGCCTGGAACATCTACTAACATCTTGCAGAATAACAGAATTCTACGGAACACAATTTAGGGGAAAGCGCCTTAACCTTGAAGATTTTAATAGTATAATTTCAGGCACTGTTCTACGCCAGAGGGAGGAGGCTTCCAGCATGGGGAGCAATCCTTGAATCCTACAAAATTTCATCCTATTTAAAACGGCCTGGCCTGTCAATATGCCACTGTCCCTTCTTATTCTTCCCCACCCTTCAGAATGCCAGAAATGCCTCAAAACTTCCACATTTATTCCTTAAGCACCTGCAACCGCCCAAGCCCTTTCATTCTTGATTTTCCCTTATGAACAACATGGTCTTTACACTCTTTATAATCTAAAGATTGAAAAGACACAATGTATCCCAGAAAAAAATACTATATATCTTAGGTTATTAAACTTCAAAGATTAAGAATTCTTTGGGTATAGAAGAAAAATCACTACTTTTTATGCACACTCACACACACATACACACACACACACTCTTCAGTGTATAATTGTGTAACATTGTACACCATTAGAATTGTATACCATGTTTCTGTTTTACTTATTAAAAATGTACATACATACTTAACAAAGAAAGAACATGTGTTCATCTCCAGGCTCTCACTGCATTTGTGCATATTTCACTACAGAAACTCCTGTCCTAAGTGTACCTGTTGGTTTGCATGTCTGCCTCTCCTACACAGAGGGACATGCCCTTCGGGGACAGAAGTCTGGCCTTTCCATCCTTCTATCCCTAGTGCCTGGGATGGTTCTTGGGACATCACAGGCATTAATATCCATTCAATTCAATGAATAAATTATGCATTAATTTAATTATTTTATCCTAGCTTCATGACTTTCTGCCTGGGTCACAGTCACAGTGGTACCATTAAAGACATTTCGTAAAGACTCCAGCAGTTCAGAATTCCCCTGACTGAAGAGAAAATACAAGCAACCATGAAAGTGACCCTTCCTTAACCTCTCTGGATAAAAAAGCAAGATCTTGATCTAGATGTCCTGAGTTCCAATCTCTACTTTACAACTTACTTGGTGTGTCAACTTCAGCAAGTTATTTAAATTTTTTTTAAGACTGTCTCCTTGCCTGTTTCAAAACGGGAATAATAGTAGTAGTGTATTAGTCAGGGTTCTCCAGAGAATCAGAACCAAGAGGATGTGATATCTCTCACATCCACCAAGTAGTTTTGACTCCAAAATCTCCCAGGAAAAGAGCTGCCTGATAACAGTCTTCTCTCCCATCTTAACTTGCGCATTTCCAAAGCTGAAGCACCCTCATGACACTCTTTTAAACATCTAACTCAGAAAGCAAAGTGTCTACATCTTAAAAAATGAGACACTCTGTATTTTTTTCTAAGACTACTTTTTTCTCCCTATCTTCTTTAACTCAGCAGAAAAATCCTGAGCAACTTAACTAGAGCCATAAAATGCAACTTATGTTCAATGCTTACATTTAACATTACATTATTTTCCCACTACAACCGCATTTTAAAGTAGGACCCACTATCTTCACATGTAAGAAGAGGGCCTTGGAAGAAAGAGTGGCCTCATCTGTACTAAGGCAGAATGATAGCATCTGTTTATTCTCTTACAGACAGAAAACAAAATCTTGAACAACCAACTTCACATACAGATTTTCTAACAATGTACAATGAAACCAGGGAACATATTTAGTTCTACAATACATATTTTTAAAAAGCAAGCAGATAAAGATGATCTTGTCCATTCTCCCGTCTCTCATTCTAGAAGCCTGACTTTTATATTTCCATGTATAGCTGCGAGGGTCACCATCTTTGACTACAGTCACAGTGATTCTCCCAAACTAAATAATCAGACCACATCCAAATATTTAAAACTCATTTTAGTCAATATTTTTATGTCACTTTACAATGTGTTTTATACATGATTGTCAGAATTTCTTCTCATTTTCTGTTTTCTGGGCTGCACAATATTAGAGAAAAATGAACAGCACTGTTTGTCCACTTCTCAAATATGAAATACTTTCTAAATTCTATGTCATTTCCACAAATTTTTCTTTCCTGTGCTTAGAGCAAAAGAGTCTTGGTTCCCAGATGATCTTGCGTGAAACATTTTATGTGTCTGTGCATAGTGACATTTGTAAATGAAGAGGGTCCAAAGCTTTCACCACATTCTTAATGGGGTGTATGACACAAAAAAAGTGGAGAACTACCAATGCAATAGAGGCTTATTACATTAAAAGAGTAATAGGGTCATAGACTGGCTACAGTGAAAAAGGACTTTAGAGATAATATCAGAGAAGATAAAGCTCAATACCTTCATTCTATAGATAAAATAATGGAAGTTCAGAGAGGTTAAGTGAATTTGAAAGAACTTTTTAAAAAAAGTGACACTAACAAAACAAAAAGAAAGTGGCAATCGAGGTTTCCTTAGCTGTTTAAACATCCCTAGGCTTCACCTTAAATTGTAAGGCAGGTACTTGAAAATAAGCAACAAGTGTCATCAAGATGGTTAGATGGGTGATTTATTTTCTGCAATGGGGTGATACTGTTTTTATGATGAAAATGATAATTATGAAAATTATATGAAAAAATATGATGTGTAGGATAAAAAGCAGAATATAAATGAATACATGGAGTATTATATGAATACACATGCATGAGGAAAATAACTGGAGGGTATGGAACTAAAAGATGTTATGTTGGAATAGAATGATAATATTTCTTCATCCACTTATTTATTTTTTTAATAAAAATATAAAATGTTTTTTATATTTATCTTTATTTATATATTTCATTGGTACCACAATATTTTTCCAACGATTTCACTGGGAAAGGAGCCACCATGCGGACTCTGGTAAAACCAGCTAAGTCTTGAAGGATGAAGAGGTATCAGAGAGAAGGGAGGGCAAGGCATTCAGAGCAAACATTCCACCTTGAGTCAACACATGAAGAATTTAAAGCAGGAATATCTGGGAAAAGGGTACAAGAAGTTCACACCCAGTTGTGAGGACGTTCAAGAGAGAAAAGAGAGAAGACCTGCTTTGTGCCTATTTGCACAGAGCCTAGTGCACAGTAAGCATTCAGCAAGGGGAATTTAGTAATGCTGTTATTACACTATAACTCCTTTAAGAAATTCTAAATGAAAGGCTCACTGATTGCTTCAATATGGCTTTCCAACGTGGTGTGAAGAATTTCATAAAGCATCAAGTAGGCCTTGTGCTAATAAAACTGGTGAATGGGGAATTGGTTAGCCCCTATTTTCTGGTGGTCTATAGTCTGATTTTCAGCATCTGCATTATATTTTCAAGAGACTATGTTGATAGAGGGAGGTTTATGAGAGAAATGCAGGGTCAGCTTTTATGCCAAGATTTTATTTTTCTGCAGGAAAATGATCATTATCAGTAAACATTTATGAATCAGCAACTAAAATACTCTGTTTATAAATCTATGGAAAAACATGGACTATCTTTCCTTGTTAAGAGCAAGGGCATGTATGTAGAGAAAAAGAAAGGATCAATTCAGTTTCTTTGAGCAGCTTTAGACCTGGATCTTAGTTGTAAGAAAGAAAGAGAAAGATAGTCAGACTTAATAACTAAGTTATTATTAACTTAGTGATTAATTATTATTAAATACATGATGTTTTATATTTGCTAGCATTAAAGTAATATCAATTAGATTTTAAAATGTTACTGTACATATTTCACATCACAGCACCTCATATAGTCAATCAGTACTGTGCATCTATGGTGGCTAACACTTCACAGCACCTCATATAGTCAATCAGTACTGTGCATCTACGATGGCTAACACTTCACCAGGGCAAACAGTCACAGCGGTTTGTAGCTGTAGTGTCTTCCCTTAGTCCCTCTTCCTCTGGCCACTCCTCAAGTGGAGATATTCCCTAAGGTGTCACCCAATTCTCTTCTTACTTAAACTCCCTAGTCCATTTCCATTACTGCCGAAATACCACAAACTCCTTTACATGTACCTCCTACCGCTACCCTTTTGAGCTCCTCAGAGGCATTCCTAAGTAACCAATGCACTCCTTCTGGATATTTCATAAGGACCAAATGTCACAAGTTTAAACCTAAACTTAACATCTTTCCTCTGAAACCTGCTGCTGCTCTCCTAGCCTCTATTTCAGAGAACAGCACTGCCATGTACCCAGCTGCCCAAGGCAGAGTTGGGGCGGCCATCTTGGCCTGTTCCCTCTCCTTCACCTCCAACAGCCTGTCCAGGACCTGTCAGTTCTGCTGATAACACTCTTTCTCTCTAGGCTTGCTGAAATGATTTTATTTCAAGACACCATCATTTCTCAACCAAACTATTATAAAAAACAAAACAAAACTGTTTTCAATGCCTTCACTTTTGCCTGGTTCAAAATATTCTCTACACCACTGAAATTACTATGGGCATTAAAGATGTGAGGATCAAATGAATTAGTATATATAAAGAACATAGATTCTGTCTGGCACATTATAAGAACTATATCATCTCCTCCTCCCTTTCTTCCACCTTCTTAAGTTCAAATCTTTCTTTGACTTAAACTCTTTCAATATTCCCCAACTCATAAAGTCCAAAGTTACCAGCCCTTAACATAGACCCTCAGGCTCCAGCCTTGCCCCATCTCTCTGGCCTCACATTCATCACAGCTCCACATACACTCATCACTCTAGTTTCAGTGAGCAACTTGTAGTTCCACAAACGTGTGAGACTCTTTCCTACACTATGTTATCTACATGTTAAATTCTCAGGCTAGAATGTGCTTCCATCCTTTTCAACTGGAGAAATCCTTGTCATCTTTAAAGATTTAACATGAATAGTTGCTACAGTTTGAACGTTTGTGTCTCCCCCAAATTCACATGTTGAAATCCCAACTGCCAAAGGAGGAGTATTAGGAGGTGGGGCCTTAGGAAGGTGACTAGGTCATGAGGGTGGAGCCCTCAAAAATGGGATTAGTGCTCTTATAAAAGAGATCCTACAGAGCTCTCTTGCCCCTTCACTTTGTGAAGATATAATGAGGAGTCTGCAACCTGGAAGGAAGCCCTCACCCAAACATGCTGGCACCCTGATCTCAAACTTCCAGCCTCAAAAACTGTGAAAAATCTCTGTTGTTTATAAGCTACCCAGTTTGGCATTTTGTTATAGCAGCCTGGACTAAGACAATGGCATAATGATCACAAAGCCTTTCTGGACCTCCCCAGGTAGAGGTCATTTAACACCTCCAGTGCAGCTCTCAGCACTAACGACAGCTTTACTATCCCATTAGATATTTACATATCTCATTTCTAGAGTTTATGTTTGTTGTTTAGATGTAATCTAAGCTCTTCCCTGAGTGTTTGTTAACATAGTCCTTTACTTAAAAACATCTTATCAAGTATCTACCATGTATCACAGCCTTGGACATGCTAGTGACACAAGAGTGAATGAGTTCCAGTCCTTGCCTCAGTGAGATCGCTGTAAGGTAGGAGGTTTAAAAAATAAACAGATACAACGAAGACTACAGAATTGGTCTTGGGAGAGAACAGTTATTTCAGCTTCTTGGTGTTCACATTCCTAATAGGTAAAAGTTTCCTATATTTATAAATTTAAGCTGAACACACTCAAAATCCACAAATAAAGCATATTCTAAAAGAGATTAGGTTCTCTATTGAAAAGATGGTCAACACGGTGGAGGAAAACATAAGGAGCATTCTGTAGGATAGGAATAAAAGGCTTGGTGTCAGGGAAGCAGGAGTGACCAAATCACAGAGAAAGGAAGCAGGCTTCACGTAAGCAGGGTAGCACTAGCGAAACATTGGGCCAGATGCAGGCAGCTATGTGGGATAATGTCTGATGGAGCAGGCTGAGAGCTCAAATGTTGACACGAATTGGAAAACTGAGACTCTGGTTAAAGAACTGCAAAATTTGCAAAGGGTAGCAAAGCATGGCCTATTTTAGTTCATTGTCCATGAAAACATCCATTAAGTTAACATCTATTTGCTGAGCAAATTTGCTCGTGACTTCTCTCAGTCTCCCACCCCCTACCAAAAAAAAACTTTAATGACTTCTGCTATAGACTGAATGTTTGTTTCCCCCTCAAATTCATATGTTAAAACCTAAGTCTCAATGTGACAGTACTTGGAGGTAGGGCTTTTGGGAGGTGGAGCCCTCATGAATGGGATTAGTGCCCTTATAAAAGACCCCAGAAAGCTCCCTTGCCCCCCTGCCATGTGAGGATACAGCAGGAAGATGGCCATTTATGAACCAGGAAGTGGGCTCTCCCCAGAAACCGAGTCTGGCTATGCCTTGATCTTAGACTTCCCAGCCTCCAGAACTGTGAGAAAGTTTCTGCTGTTTAAGCCACCCACCCTATGGTATTTTGCTATAGCGGCCCATAGGGACTAAGACGGCTTCTCATTGTTCCTCCCCTGTAATGCTTCCATGGCATTCTCTACTCACTCTTTTTTGCTCTTAAACAGTGACTATACTTGTAACTACTTGTTTGATGTCCACTTTCCCCCCTAGACTATAAGCATCATAAGAACACAGACCATGTCCAGCTTGATGTCCTCAGTGTTGGCACAGTGCTCGACAGACTAAGGGCTCAAAACATATTCAGAATGCATGAATAAAAGAATGCACAAACCAAAGAATGAATAAACGAAAAAAAGAACAATATCCCAGAAAGATGAGTGCCATCAGTCCCACTCTATGAAGAGAATATCACTGCTCTGAAAAGTTGGCTCACCTGACCAAACTCACAGAGACAGTGAGCAGCAGAGCCAGTCGTGAACCCAGGACTGTTCAGACTCTACCACCATGTTCTCTCCTCTTGATCACACTGCTTCCCTTAGACGGCAGTGCAATAAGAGAAAGCAACCGAAAAACTAAATTCCTAAATGCTGCAGAGACATAAATGAGTCCCCAGGAAAAGGAAGACTAACTGGAAGAAGAGATTTTAGAAGCTGGTCTTCAAGAAAATAAATTAGAAAATTCAGGAAACATAATAGAGTATCCATTTCAAGTGAAAGTAGTAGCATATAAGAGGGCAGTTTCAAGGGCTCTTGAGACCAGTTAATATGGAAAATTAGATGTATTTTGCAGTTAAGACAACATGTTAAAACCAATATGACAAAAAGAGCTATATATGAAACTGTGGTTTTGATGGAAATGAAGAACAACAAAGCACTAACAAACACTCAAACCAAGATGCTGTTATATATGGAGTTATTTGTTCATTTACATCATCCACCCAACTTTTGCTTTCCTGATTTAATTCAGTCCATGAAAACCAATTATACTGAATGAAATGGAAACCAAGCAGTTTGTTGGAAGATGTAACGCCCTCCTACATGCTGACAAATCAAATTTGGGCAGAGGCAAAGCAGCAAGGAAGTTTCAAACTATTTTGAGCAATGTGTTTTCTCAGGTCTTTCCCTTGCTAATCCTTCCCACTCTGGATATTTACTAATTGGAACTCTAGATTGCAAGCAGAAGTCTTGGGCTGTAATTTGGTACATCTGCTTAGAAATGAGACTAGAATCTCAAGTGATTTCATTGTAACATTTTGGAATGGTGAACACTAGTGCAATTACAAATAACTACCAGAGAAATGCTAATAAATGTCACTTTGATGGGAAAGGAGAAAGACAGGATCCAACTTCATCCAAGCAATTAAGGGTGCCTTTGTGATCATAAAGTACACTGGTCTTCCAAATTTTGATGGTCGGTCTTTAATGAAACGAAATACTCGAAGGATTCAGTAAACTAGTCCAGGGCAAAAAGTACTCTCTGTGTGATCGTCCACCTCCATGCTAATATACAGGTATGGGCACGAAATACAAATGACTTCTCTCCTAGTGGCCCAACTCTTGCATTTCGGGAAACTTTGCATTCTCCAAAAATTGGTTTTCTGAAGTTTTCCCCTCAAAAATGTTCAAAATAAGTCTATGATCCCCTCACACATCGGCTACTCATCTCTCATGTGTCACACTATCTTATTTTAAAATTGAACTCCCCACAGTATGAAGCATCATAGGCATTTCTGCTTTACATATATATTCATTCGTGAAGAAACCAATGATCCATCATTAGTGCTCTGAGTCTCCATCCAGGGAAGAGCATGTAAAACCAAAGCAACCTAAGACTTTCTGAGAAACTGGAGTTCAATGGACACATTGGGAAAAGTGTTTTAAGCCAATGATTCTTAACATATTAGGGTCCAAATATGCTTAAAACATAAAACACATTTCCATCAACCATTAATAACAGTGGCTCATTATTAAGGGTAGACAGAATCCAGAATCCTGGAGAAAAGGACACAAGGGGATACAGTAGAGAAGCAAAAGCCCATGTAATCTGAATCCCCAGATAATTCTAATATGCAACCCCCTTTCTCTGCTGATGACTAGAAAATCACAATACGAGGCCTTGTAGCTTTCCTTGGCTTCAGATAAATTTCCAGCAATCTCATTTTGGTCTGAGAGGCTTATCTGTTTAGTATTCATGGCACCAAAATCTACTGATGAACAAAAAGCCAACCAACCTTTAAGAAGGCCAACAAGGAAGGGCAAAAATATGTTAAGCAAGTGGTTAGAATTCTTTGTCTTTTACTGAATACTGAAAAGGAGAAGCAATTTAGTGTGGAAAAAGAACTGACCATTGATTTGATGTTAAAATACTAGCTCACACTGGATGTGGGTTGCTGCCTGAACTAGGGAATTTCAGACATAAGATTATCTTTTAAAAATTTGGCCATATTAGAGTCACTCATGACACAGATTGAACAAAACTCAAAACAATTAAGTCACATTTCTAGAGTTGTTCAGTCTGATTATACACAAAGCTTTTTAATTCAGGCCACCGTCCATCAGGACCCAGAGACATGGATAAAATTGTAAAGTAGGCCCTCTGAGGGAATCTCCCTCCTTTCCATCATCCCTTTGGACTCTATTGAAAAGTCTATCAGTTGGGGCAGGAATTCCTAAAAAAGAAGAACATGACACTAGAATCTCTTGATTGTAATTTCCAAGTAATGAAGTTCCTCCAAATTACTACCACAATGAGTCATCTTTACTGATGTGAGGATGGAAGTGTTTCTCTCCTATCTACAAGAACAGATATCTCACCTAAAGCCAACTGTCTTCGCTCCTGAGCCTATACCTTCATGTCATACTTTAGCCGTCTAGCAAAATCACTGATGCTAAGTACCCTTGTGAGGAAAACGGTTAACATAGCAAGCCTGAGGCTACTATCTTACAAAGGGTCTGCTTGCAAAGCTGGTCCTTGGCTAGTATTTGGGAATTTGGATTTTGGAAGCGTTCTCACCTTTCCCTAACTGATAAGGGTGGTTTACTGTGCCTAGATTTTTTGTGCAAATAATGTGGTTTATGCTGAACACCTGCTTTCCTTCTTGGAGTATGGAATTTTGGTATGTGCTAAGCAGAGCATGCCTACGTGACCAGTCTCTGAGCTTGGCTGCTGAAGCTCTCATACATATTGTTGCATTTTTGTTGCTGAGAGAAGAGTATGCTCTGCATGACTCCCTCATGGGAGAGAAAGAGCATAAGGAAGCCAGTATATGAATTCCTCCAGACTTCACCCACGCCTTTTTCCCTTATCAGCCAAATGTGTATCCTTAGTACATTACCATAATCAATCTTAGTTATGGGTACAACTATATGCTGAGTTCCACGAGTCCATCTAGTGAATCTCCAAACATGGGTGGGATCTTGGGAAACCCCCAGTGGAACTACGAAACGACTTCCCAATCTGGGGCTTCACATGGTTCATCTCACCACAGGGGCTCATTTGTTGGTAGACTTCACATGCCTTCTCTTGAAGCTTGCCCTAGATTATTCATAACGTATATTAATGAAGAAGAGTCACTGTAGACTTCCAGAATCTGAGGTCTTCCTTCAAAACCATATCATTTTTGACAAGTAGATTTCTGAGGAAAATATCTTTAGGTTCATTATCTAATCCAAAATATTAATTCTGGTGATAGAAGTTTAAGGCCAGGTTGAAAGATGTTAGTTCAATAACTGATTAGTATAAGAGGAATTTGGGGGCAATACAGGTTTTGCAGTGCCTCAGCTCATAGTACACCAGCAGTTTCTAGATCTGCAAATAAGGTTGGCATGGCAAAAGGGAAGGTTTAAGGGACATAACCATAGGAAGAGAAAATCTACTGGTCTCCTAGCCTCTTTGTCTAGATTTTCAATGTGAGAAGAGAGAGCAAGTTACCGAGTCATTCTAAACATGAAAGACTAAAATGTTCAATCAGGATGTAGATGTTACAATTATGTGGTGATGGCCGATAGGCAAGAAAATAATTAATATTCTCCCTGGTTGCTGGTTTTTCTTGCTGAATCATACAGATTTTAGACACTGCCTCAGAATAGGAACAGTTATGTTGAGCTGGGAGGGAGGGGGGAGCAATGGAGAGTCTAAGTTAGCTTGCAAGCTCAGTCTGATCCTATGAAGGGCAAAACAACTCAAATTACCTTTATTTTTGAGCAGAGTAATTCAATACATAAGGGTCCAGAAAGCTATATCATCATCATTTTACTAACATACAATTCAATGTATGTGAATTTCAAAACCAATTCACAAATTATTTTACTTGACTTTCACAGCGCACCAATTACTGTGAATATTTCTGGAGTGATTTTAAATAAATGATGTTACTACTAATCCTCTTGGCATTCTTATCAC
This sequence comes from Equus quagga, assembly GCF_021613505.1. Classification (NCBI taxonomy): domain Eukaryota; kingdom Metazoa; phylum Chordata; class Mammalia; order Perissodactyla; family Equidae; genus Equus; species Equus quagga. Next base: position 112,287,388 of record NC_060274.1, on the reverse strand, counting down.
AAGTTAAACAACATGATAAATTTATTTCTTGTAAGAAAAAGAAAATAACAACAATATCAACAACTGTCATCACTGCCATAAGAGTAACATGGCACCCACCAGTTATTTTTTCTACTAAGTATTTATTCTGGACTATGTTACTTTTGATGGTAATTACTTCTAGGTGTGTTCACTGCAATGCATTCCAATATTATATAAAAGTACAAAATAATAAGTCTTAACATGCAGCAATAATAGTATTTCAGAAAACTGAATCATTAGCAATTTGGAGTTAACCTGGCTTAAGGGCTCAGAGAAGAGAAGTCTTAGACCTTCTGAGTGAGAAAATACTACTGTAAGATTCACCACATACATCTACTTTATGTCATTTCTATTGCAGATTCAGAGATGCAGATGCTTTCCTAAACGTTGGTGGAAATAACATATCTTTTGTCCTGATACACCTGAGTCTTAACATTACCCAGGTGTAGTTGTACTGGGTAATGCCCTTTTTCTTGACCTCTAACTCTCTTTCCTCAACTTATTTTCTTCTCTTAGTCTCCTTTGTTTGGCTTTCTCCAAAGTGCTTCAGTGACACCCTCTTTAGCGAAGAGAAAATTCTGTCTTGACTTATAAGAACCATGGTAGAATTTACAGTTGTCAGTCTGGTAGTTGAATGAGGAATCATGGGAAAGATGGGTTGCATCTCTGTGACTTCGAAATTTTTAAGGAACAGATGAAAAGTTTTCTGCATTCTGTTTGAATTCCCTCGGTACAAACCTGTGTGTATCATTACAATCCTATTTCGCTGAAGTTTCCTCTTCAAAAATGAGCACTGAATTATGGAGCTACCAGAGAACCTCATGAACCTTAACAATGAACACCAAGGCCAAGTTCTACTGGAAAGCAAAATCTCTGGCACAGAAGAAAGTATTTCCCCTCACTGGCACATCTGTACGTAACTCAGCATTAGACAGAGATGGACCACGGCTCAGTGGGTCAAAAATGTACTAGGGAGCAGCTCTGGAATGGGAAAATTAATGCTGAGTAAACCACCAAAGGAATCTATGACTTAATTAGTCAGGTTATCATTTTTTGAATCAAAAATTTAAATTTTTCTGCATATATAATAAGGCTTTACGGTAATACTTAACAAGCAAAACAAGTGAAGTTCTCCACGTTACTTGGAATGGGTAGTTATCCTAACTAAAAAAGAAGAGCTGGGCCGGCCTGGTGGCACAGCAGTTAAGTTCACAAGTTCTACTTTGGCGGCCTGGGGTTCGCCAGTCCGGATCCTGGGTGCGGACATGGCACTGCTTGGCAAGCCATGCTGTGGTAGGCGTCCCACGTATAAAGCAGAGGAAGATGGGCATGGATGTTAGCTCAGGGCCAGTCTTCCTCAGCAAAAAGAGGAGGATTGGCAGCAGATGTTAGCTCAGGGCTAATCGTCCTCAAAAAAAAAAAAAAGAAAGAAGAGCTGTAGTATGTTCAAAACAAAAGACTGGAAAATTAATCTATTAATCTACCTAGGATTTTTCTAGATGGATTAAGAAGCCAAAGGAAAAAAAATCAAAAAATTAAAATAAATACAGGCTGTGTGTTGGAATGGCCATTTCAAAAAAATCAAGTAAACATGTAACGTGAGAAATGTTTTCTTACTATTTGCTACCTTACCATGGACTGTAGAGCAATAATATGCCTTTAGGAAGGCTGAGATGTTGTTTTTAAAATAGCTTTTTTCCTATTATAACAGAAATTTTCTATTAACATAGTTGGAAAACACAGTAAAGTGAGAGGTAAACACATTCATTCAACAAATATTTATGAAAAAGATACCCTCTGCCAGGCACCTGGCACCAGACACACATATACAATGATGAAAAGACCAGCATGAGTCCCTTCTCATAAAACATCCTTTCGAGGGGGAGAGACAAAAACCAAGTAAACAGATCAATAAAATAATTGTGCATGGTGATAAGTAACTCAAATTTACAAAAAAAGGAGATAAACATTAACAGGAGGCAATGGTTGTAAAAAAACTACAATTAATATTTTGGTCTATTTTATTCTAGTCCCTTAAAAATGTTTAAGTGCTTGTTTTTATAGGTGTAATCATATATCACTTTATATCCTGTTTCTTTCATTTAAAATTGTCTCATTAACATTTTCTATATTATTGTGCATGCCTTATGAACATAATTTTAATAATAGTTTTTATTATTAAATATGCTAACATTTATAGATAACTGTGTAAAAGGCGTTTTCTATATATTAGCTCATTTAATCTTCGCAACAAGCCTACAAGACAGGCATTTCTATTATCTTCATTTGATAAATTAAAAAATTAGGCAGTAAGCTTAAGTAACTGATTGAAGACTTATAGTCAATTCAAAGCAAAGCTGAGATTCAAAGCAGGCAGCCGGACTCACATCTAAGCTCTTATCACATAACTAAACTATAGCACCTTAATGGTTGCATAAGATTCTATCACTGTTATTTGGTACTTGGTACAAAACTTTTTATATGGTAAAAATGAAAACCACAAAGAGAAAACACATGGAGTGACAACGGAAATAACAAAAAGCAGAGAAGTAAAAAAAAAAAAGTTTCCCTTGGAGTGTCTAAACAAAATGGGTCAAGAGAAAAGAAAAATGAACTTTCAAAACTTATCCCCTTGGCAAATTTCTAAACATATCTAATCCAGAGTGATTATCTATCTACAATAACTTTTTTTAAAGTAAAGGAGCAAATGCTTATTATGTACTATTTTTGCCATGGAAGCATCAGCTAGAACCTTCCAAACATTTGGGATCACGGGCAATAAACAGCAAAGAATTCAGTCATCAGATGTGTCCAGGTTTAGCTGCATTTGCAACTCCTTGACCTCAGCTAATCTAAAGGGTGCACAGAATCTTCTGGGGGCCTTGACACAGTCTTATAAAAATGACAGACCCAAATCACCAGTCAGGACTGGTTTTACTTGCTGGAAGTCCTACCTGTAGTAGAGATTCACATATGCAAGCCCAACCAGTGGTGGAATAATACAAGGCCATTTGTAATACTAAAATAATTAATAATTCTCACCAAAGCTCTAGTTCTGCCTGTGCCTCATCTTATTTTTTGATGCTATTGGGCGTATACATTTTATTCAATACGCTCCCATGCCCACACCCTAGCATCGCTATCATCAATTAGATTTGAGTTCACTGAGTAAAGACTATGCTTCACACATTTCCTTTTCCCCTACAGTCTTTTCTTTATTAAGCCTCAAGTAAAAATTACAATGTAATAAAAGAGCTAAGAACTTGTGCTTTGAAAGGAGACCGTCCTGGATTCAAATCTTGGCTCCATCACTCACTTTGATTTACAAACTTAGGTGAGGGGTGTGGTGGTGGGGGGAGGGGATGAAGTAGAGAGTTTACCGTATTATTTCCTGTACCTGGGGAATCTTCTATAACGCTTCATACATAGCAGGCACTCAATAAATATCTTCATATTATATTCCCCCATATCTAAATTTTCTCCGCATATTTAACAAGATCTAATTTTCTTCCACATTTTTTTGCCTCTGAGAAATATGTACCTGGCAGATGTTTAACAGCTACATATCAGCAGTGACTGAAATGATGTTGGTACATAATTTGGTTGTAAAGTTTATAAAGTGCTTTGAGTTGACAGAAATAGTGCAAATGAAGACTGTAAATGGACATAAAACATGAAATATCTCTCTCACTAACCTATCTTTTCTCCTTAGATTTATTTCTCCCAAACTAGGGATTCCTCTATTTTTTTCCTTCCCCTAAAAGGCAGACACACCAAATAACACGCAGCAGTCAGAAACAGGGTAGCTCTGATCGATTTAGGACTTCCAGTATCAGGGCCCGAAAATGGCAAAGTAACTCAAAACCAAAGATTAGGCTCATTCACTTAATGTGGATAGCTTGTTCCTTAAGGCCCGATAAATGGGCAGTGGTCCCTGTCAATTACGGCCACAAAGAACAATGGTCAAAGCCTGGGCCACATTGGCAGTCATAGGGTTTTGAGTTATTTCACGGTTTTCTAAAGGATAGCATCTAATTTCCAGAAAGATTCTGTTTCTGGGAGAAATTCATCCACTTTCTTCCTCTGGAGCTTTGATACATGACATGTCACAGTGCTTTTGAGTGGGCTTCTGCCAGTGGTGCAAAAACTGATGACATGAAACAGGTACTAACAATGGCACAGCTGCTAATGGGTATATTTAAATCAACGTCTATTCTTCCCATGCCATCACGCAAAGCCCCTTTTACTGCTCTAAAACAAATACAGCTTAATTTTATTTCCTGCCTGGCTTTGTATAATTTTGACATGTCCTCAGTCAAACACGACCCAGTCCTTCAATCAGGCCCTATTTTTATGGAGATGGGAAAACAAGAGGAAGCTAAAGTAATTATTGAAAACTCATAAGCAGCAGCTTTAGCCTAATTACCTTGACTTTCCTTTTTAATTTTTCTATCGATTGTCTCTTGTTAATATACAAGTATTGACTGAGCTGGTAGAGCCTGGTGCAATGATGATAAGGACAGATGCCGCTAAGAAGCAAAATGTAATTAGAAGACCCAATACTCGGCTCTTGCTTTTCAGAAGCGCACATGTACAGCACAGACTTTGGTTTGAGACCCTCTTAAGAATCAACAGCAGCATCTACACAGCAAGGATCTTTGTTAAATGCTTTTGCGGCCCATTGTGCCTTTGCCACCAGGGGGCAGCTGGGAAAAAGAAAAACCACCCTTTTTCTTTGTTTCTCTTTTGATGTTAAAATAATATGTTTCCCTATTTTCAGCACATACTCTATTGGAACTCCCGGGTCAACAACTTCAGGGAGATGAGCAACCCTGGAATGAAGGTGACATCCTTTTGAGCTGCATGTGTTGCCTTTTAAATGCTGTTGTATTTAAAGTTTCAGCTTGAAAATAACTAAGCAATATTGGATGAGCTGCCCTGAATATTAATGTATCATTGACAAATGCTTTTAACAGTTCCTGACTTCTTTGTCAGAGAGAAATGTGAAGTTTTCTTACAACAGAATATGAAACTAATTTAAAAAATAATTATTTCTAAATTACTTTAAACTTTCCAATTTCTTATATATCTAAGTTTTCAGAACATTAATAATACATTGTAGGTTGAGAATCTTAAATTGCCAATAAGGTGTACCTCACTATAAGCAAACACAGTTTAGTAACGTGGTGTGGAAATCAGTTTTTTAGGAACCAAAAAAACCCTGGTAAACCGGCGTGTCATGTTGCATTCTGTTTTATCTTTTAAAGCAACTCTAAGAGAAAATAAACAAAGCAAGAGCAGTTAACAATGCTAAAAGTAATCAGAAATATCTAAAAGGGGGAGTTCTCAAAGAATAAACCCTGGTCACAAATTCTATTACATATTCCAGAAGGAAAGAGGTATTCTTAAGGACTGGCAACAGCCATAAAAGATAATTTAGTGGTGCAAAATTCAAGCCTGGGGGAAAGTGAGAGGGAAAGGAAGCCAATGGATACAAAGAAAAAAAATGAATGAAAGGTTTATTAGACTAAAGAAGAGGGTTAAAGACTGGTACCCAGCAGAAATGGTGCACTGAGCACTAGAAGCAGAAGTAGCAGAAATAGTTTAGTCCCTATAAGGCATATTGTAAGAACCACAAAGGTACATCAACTATAAAGCAACAAGTCTACAGACTTTGGGTGTCAGTTAGTGAAAAGGGAAATGGATTTCTATTAAAACAACTTCATGAGTCCCTGAGGGCATCATTGTATCCAGCTAGTCATAGGTGCAGATGTGTGGTCAATCCAGATCAGCAAATGGCAAGGAATTCACTGGAAGGTGGTGAGAAACAAAGTCAGATTACAATCTGTACAACAGTACATAATGACGTCAGATAATATCACAGACATGCATCCATAATATAGGTTTCGAACATGCTTCAGTGAAATATTGGTACCTTAGATGATATTTAGGATTCAGAAATAAAAGCTGAAAAACATCTTTAGGATTTTGAATTAATGAATTCCTAAAAGTAACACTGTGATCTGCATATAGCTGTATTAGAACAGAGACAATGTTTCGGCAGTTCAGGAAATGTTTTCAGAGCGCCCACTATGACCCAGATGGTGGAATACAAAGCGAGATATGACTGTTTTTCTCTCTACAAAGGTCATTGTCAAGTGGAGGGAAGCAGTCAAATAATTATGATGCAATGTGATAGGAACAATAATTATGATAGGAACAAGATGTTAAGCCAGTCACACAAAGAAAAGGAAAAGCTTCATTTTTTAAAAATGTTATATTTAAGGTGTATCTTAAAAACATATTTGAAATGGCCATCAGGAGAGCGGCAGGACTGGAGTAGTGGGTAAAGAGAGGTTCTGGCATCATCAGGTCAGCCCAGGCCCCAAGTAGGAGGGACAAACCAGTGTTGGGAAGGGAAGATCTTTCTTTAGAAAGATGAGTGGGAAGAGAGATAGACACCTGCTGGGAGGCTACTATAGGAGATAAAGGGAAAAATAGACAAAGTGAAAGAAAAAAGTAGAGTCATCTTCCAGAAATTGAACTATAGCTCTTACTGACACCCTAGATGTGGTATAATAGAAAGGGTTATGGATTTGCTGGCACGTGACTGGATTGATGTCCTAACTCCACTATTTGCCATGTATGTGACTGTTCCGACCAGGATTATTTCAGCTACAAGTAACAGAAAACTGACTAAAAGTGGTAAACAGCTTGGGTTTCACTGTAAGAAACAGAAATCACTAGTTATTTTAAACAGAAAGGATTTAACGTAAGAAATTTTGTGCTTACAGTATCACAGGAAAAGCTGGTGGAGCTGGGTCGAAGCTGGGTTTCCAAAAATATCAACATCTCCCTACTTGCTCCCAGAAAATAGCCAAGCTACAAAAGATAACCTTCAACCCAGTTCCCCCTTCCAAATGTCACATTAATGCATCTAATAGGAAGAACCTAATTTATCCCCTAAATTCTGCAGCAAGAGAGACCAGGACATGCAATCACGAAGGGACACTAGGAGGAGCTTGGAATGTTTTCTTAGTGCCAAACCACCAGATTCACAAGTAGATTAAACAATAAGGATAATTATTAGCACTTGTGACAAAAATTCCAAAGGCAGGGCAGTTTCAGAATTAGTTAATTCAGTGGCTCTACAATATCACTAAGGACTCAGGGTCTTTCCATTTCTCTATTCTTTAATCATCAGGGCTTGTTCTCTTTTTGATTGCAAAATGGCTGTCACAGATCCAGGTAACACATATACATTTGACACTGTTGACAGAAATGAAAGGCCTATTTCTTTGTATTATCATTTAATCAGAGAAAACCTTTCTCCAAATGCCTCAGTAGACTTTCAGACTTGCTGACCAGAATTGTACTATTTAGCCATAGCCCAGACCATCATTGACAAAAGAAACTGTAGCATGACTGGTCTAGACAAATCATGATGCACCGTGAGGAGCAGGAAAAGGGACCCTTCTGGAGCACAGTGCACTGCAGAAAAAGAGTATCCGGAACAAAATTAGCATTTGACAGCTAGGAAGAAGGGGGTTGGGTATGGGGTGGCAGGTAATCAAGAGGTTTAGCAAGTTGCTTATCTCCTACTCTCAGGGTCTTACTTTCCTCAATTCTAACACAAGGATGTCAACACTTGCCTACTCATCTGACAGGGGCTTCATTCTTATGGTAACCTATGCCTGTGATTTCACAGGGCCATCTTCCTGGAAGATCACAGGAACTGACATATGTAAAACCTCTACAGACAATGTGAGATAGCACCATTGTTATCATAAGAGAGAGTAAGAAAGGAGACTTTGGTTCTCAGAAAGTCCCACCCTCTCTGAATAGTCTTAATTGAAAGGGCAAACAATTGTTTTAAGGAGAAGCAATTTGCTGAGATGTGTGTGTTTCAAGCGTTTTACATTGTCATTATGGAAAGAACGCTAGATTCTATCTGAAGAAAGACAACAAATAAACCATGAAACTGCCCAACAGCGTTGGAGTGTTTCCGGAGAACTTTTGTTGTTTGAACAGAGGCTCTCAAGCAGTGCCACTATGTTGATGAAGCACGTCAACCACCAACCCAGCAAGTAATAGCGGATCAAGGGCCTCAAGTTTAGAGGACACGGTTTACTGTTAATGCACATGCTAATAGATGCAGGCTCTTAGATATAAAATCTATGGATAACGGCAAATTTCATAGTCCTACAGTTTTCTAAGGGTCATATGCTTACCTGTTACTTACAGGGTACAAGCTAATGCATATTAGTTCCTGCTGTCAAATTCAAGCTTTTTTTGTACATTCAGTGGAATTTCATTTCATATAGTTATATGAGACTAACAAGGATTATTGCCTATTAATATGCTTATAGTATCTTACTGCTTGCTAAAGTTAATTTCCGGAATCAAATTACATTATAATATGAAATATTAGAGAATTGATCTCATAAATTGATGACGAAATTTTTCAAAGGAATTTCCCCTAATATTCTCATTTATTTACTCTTAATTTTCCCACATTAGAATCCTATACCCTCAAATAAAATGAGCCACTATATAGGATTCTCAGCCCCACAGTAACATTAATGATGCAATCATGTATGCTGGCTATGCCTGGAGTTTTGTGACTTCTATGCGGGTATGTCTTTAACTCAATGACGAAGGTGCCAACCTGTAGGACACTCATATCATCAGGGCTGGAGACAGTGAGAAGTGACATTAATTCTAGCCCATTCTCGTAGGTTCTAGCTTGTCCTGGCTCTCCCTTACTTGATATCCCTCTCTCCTCCTCCCAGACTGTGGGCCCTGCAGACTTCAAATTATAGCCTGAGCTGTAAAGAAAATGTTTAACCAGAGTTCACAACTGCATAAGGTCAAGTCCCGGTAACAAATTTTTGATTATAGGTATGTTTTTATATTATACATACACACACATACACATGCTTCTGCTTTTCTGATTGAACACTATTATCTAATGCCATAATTAACTTGTTGGAATATTATTCCATGGCATATTGTCCATAAAGATCTTTATTTTGAAGAGACAAGACCAAAGGTAAATTTTGTTTTTAAAGTTCCTACAATCTAGTAATTGACACGTGTGAATCATCAAGAAATGGATAAAGCTCAAAGAGGCAACAAAGATTACTACACGTTTAAGAGAGATTTCTATTTGAAAAGGTTTGAACCAAGATTTAGCATCAAAAGCTAAGCCTCAATTATCTGCTAAATTTCGCTTTTAAACCTTTTATTCTCCACTCATTATAGAAAACTTTGGTTCTGTTATATTTGAAATTTTGATTTTTCAAAACATATATTACAGAAAACAAGAAAATGAAAACAGCATAAAGAGTCTGTTAAATATATAGATCTTTACATAAAGGGAGGTAATACCAGCATCTACTATACAAAACGGTTAATAACAGGAATCTTCTAAAGAATAATAATTATTATAACTAATATTCACATATATGGTTCTGCAATGAAATGTCACTGAAAAATACAGGCCTGTTTTACGAGTTTTAGATGTAACATTTTACCTCAACAACTATTCTATAAGGACAACTCTATGATTACCTCCTTTGTATTGATGAGGAAACTAAGACAAGAGAGATAAACAACTTTCCTAGGATCACCTAATAGGAAAGCATCAGGCCAAGGCATTTGCCAAATCCTGAATTCATACTCTCAGCCAAAATGCCATGCTACAATTTTAAAAATTTACACAAAATGTTTAGAAATAGAAATACTTCTTATAATACTCAGTTACTCAACATATGATGCCTCTTTCTTATCTCAATGCCTTTATTCATATTCCCTAACCAAACCATCTAGGTATAACCAGTTTTCCCCAATCAGAATGTAAGTTTCCTGAGGCCAGACCTATACTTTCTTCATAACACTTCAAGATACTTCAGAGTGACATGCATATAGTCATGGTTTTTCTGAATCAGTGGTTTGTAGTATTTAAGTGCCAAATGGTATAAGCCTCTTGATGCAGATACCGTATCTTTTACTTCCTAGCATCCTCTCAACTTTACAAACAGCAGATACTCAGTAAAGCTTTATTAATTTTAACAGTCAATTGGCTTTTTAATCTGGCAACATAAAGCTGAAAACAGATACAAAAACAGATGTTTCACTGAAAAAATCGATAAAAATGATACACCGAGCCATTCACCAAATTGCTTAACTCTACAACAAAGGGGACCTATCTTAAAGCTTAAAGATCATTTCAGAACAAATCCAAGAGAATATTATAAACAATGGGTAGAAGATGTATAGAACTTGTTATTGTTATTCAAGGAAGCAACACAGATTCAAAATAATAAAGACTGCAAAAAGGGTTTTGATAAATTAAAAGTACACATTAATTGTGAGAAACACAACGCAGGTTGATGTCATGAAGTTCACTGTTGTCCTTTCACAAAATGTCTTTTGTTGTCCTGTTAGAAAAAGCAAAGTCCTAATACTACAGTGAGTATTCTTAAAAGGCAGTAGATGTCGGAGTATTGGATCTCAGACCACCACACATAATTTGCATTTATGTTACATTTACAGTTTAGATTGCACTTTTGGGTCTCAGGGCTTGTTTCAGTCTCCATTTGGGCCAGTTAGTTTTGCCACAGCTACAAACTGTCAAAAAAAAAGCCATCTATTTTATAAATGTGTTCTCTATATAAAAAGGAAAACTAATCTAGAATATACTCATCTCAGTTACTGGGGAATAATTCAAATGGAAGGGAAGGGAAGTAAGAACACAACTTGGAGTTGGAAGGGAACTTACAGGCATGCTGGTTCATATGGGACCAAGCTCCTTTGTGTGGCATCCCTGGAGATGTCAGTAACATTATCTTCAAATCAAAAGTTAATAGTTGAGACAATTTCTAATAATTACTACTTTAAAAAAGATTTTAAGTCATGTTCTACGAAAAAGATGTTCTCAAAACACCAAAAATACATGTCCAAAATTATCTATGCAAAACAGGTCATGATGACTGGAACAGCTCAGCTTTTGCAGGCATCCAGAGTCTGCTAGTTAATCACTAAAGAACGCCTCGTGGCAGAAAGCTCACAGAGCAAGAAGTTATCATTTTGTCATTCCACTATCCACATCTTCAAGTATAAAAAAGCTCATTCTGCTAAAAGAATTCTTCTTGTCTTTTTAAAATGTTGCACTAAGCACTCTACTGTTTCCCAGCAATGCTAACCACAAAGGTAATGATGCTGTACATTTAATTTTTCCAGCCTTCATGTGTCTGCCAGCATTATAAATGAGTCATTAACAGTCTCAAATAGATTGACACTGTTGTTCGCTACTGCTGAGAAATCTCATTTCTTTCAAGACAGCAGGAAGACAATTTGGGTTTAATAATTGAGGGGCATAGAAAGCATGCAAAGTTAAAAGAATCTAAAAGTATATTGGTCCAACTTTGTAGGATATTTATTTTTGTCACTGAACTCAAAGGCTGAATGTCATATTTCATTAAAAGGTCCGGTTTGGGAAGATAGACTCTAGCCTACAGGAAAAATGAGAGTTGCCTCTAATAAAAAAGTGAAAAATCTCATCTTTAGCTTGCATGGTTTGAAGGAAAGGGCAATTAGCTAAACAAAGTCCCAGGAAGTCCCATGCATCATAATCAGCCATAAGTCATCTTCTAACATACACCCACACTGGGTTAAACGATATCCAAGCAACCGGAAACTTTAAGCTACTTAGTTCCACGTTGACTTTATAAGTCAAATAACACGAGAAGGAGCCACACAACCTAGAATATGGCAAAAATTTTCCTTCCTAAGAGATTCAGAAAAAATTAATAAGTTTCATTCACACAAGAAACATTTACCCAAGAAAAGGAATGTCAGAAAAAAGTTTAGAGGTGAGGGAACAGCAAAAAGCCCAGTTTAACGGAAGCATCGAGTCTTATGGAAGAGTAATGGGGATGGATTGAAAATGCTGGCAGGGACCTATTACCAAGGGCCTAGAATTTCATGATAATTGTTTGTGTTCAATTATAGTCAATAAGGAGCCATAGAAGGTTTTAAAGGATAGTGAAAAGATTGGAGCTGTGCCTGAAAATTAATACAGCAGGAATATGTAGGACACAGTAAAGATCAGCTAGGGGGCTATTGTCATCGTTCATATGCAGCCCGAACAAGATTAATGACTGTGGAAATACTAAAAGAATAGCAAACTACAGAGCAATTCCTAGGGTAAAGTCTATAGGAGTTAGATAATAACTGCTAGTGGCAAAAAGGAAGATAAAATTGAAGATAAATATGATGCTTATGGCACAGGTGGCTGCAGCTATGAAGAAGCTAGATGTTAGAAAGAAAAAAAGGGCCGGCCCCATGGCCGAGTGTTTAAGTTTGCATGTTCCACTTCGGCGGCCCATGGTTTCATCGGTTCGAATCCTGGGTGCAGACATGGCACCGCTCAACAAGCCATGCTGAGGTGGCATCCCACATGCCACAACTATAAGGACCCACAGCTAAAAATATACAACTATGTACCAGGGGGCTTTGGGCAGAAAAAGGAAAAATAAAATCTTTAAAAAAAGAAAAAGAAACAATTCCAGCAAGATGATAAGCTCTTCTTTGGACATTAGTGCCAATGGCATACATAGGTAAAGATGTCTAGGAGGAAGTTTGTAATGAAGGTTCTGGGTTTGGGGAAAGAGAATAGGGTGATATTACATAAATATAATGGTAAAGCGAGGAAATAAGATCACTGATCTACATTATATAGACTAGAAGATCTACCGAGGTGAATAATTTGGACAGAAGCAATATTTTAGGAGTAGGAAGGAGAAAAAGGAGGCAAAAGAGGACAGAAAATGATCAGTCAGAAAAGTAGGAGACGAATACAGCGTACTGTTCCAACCATGAATATTTATGAGCTTAAGGAAAAGGTTTTCACCTATTTTGAAGCGATAAGACAAAGAGGAATGTTGGGGAGAAAACCTAATGGATTTAACAATTGGGGGTTATTGTAGTGATCATTAAGACCAGTGGTTCTTAACCCTGGCAGCACATCAGAATCTTCTGGGAAGATTTTTAAAATTATCTATCTGGATGCTTACTGACCAATTAAATCAGAATTTGTTGGGGGTGGTGTCCAGTTACTTGTAGTTTTTAAAAGCCACCCAGATGATTCAAATGCAGCCAAGGTTGAAAACTACTGTTCTAGACAGAATGATGAAGTAAGAATATTTAAAAAAAAAAAAAGCTCAGAGTTAGTGGGTGGTAGAAAAAGGAGCACAGCTACTCTTTGGATACACTAGGTACAGAAAAGAGGACAGGGTCTTGAGAAGATCTCAGGTTAAGAGACAGGATATGGATATGGAGAGAATGAGCATGTTGGTAGAGGGAAAGAAATCAGAAGACGTAAAGAAAATAAATAGGAATTATTATAGGAATGGAGAGATGGTTGGATTGGGGTGGGTAGGGAATAAAGGAGCAAGATTCTGGAAAATTTGGGAGAGGATCAATCAAAAGCACAAATGAGGAGCTTAGCTTGATATGGTGGAAGAATATTTATTCCTCAGAAAAAGGAATAAAGGAAGAGAAGTACCAGGAAAATAAAGAGAAATTTTTGAGGTAGAGTAGAACAGGGGCATGGTAAGAGAATCTTCTTTAGTAAATTAATAGGTGAAGATTCGGGGTTTCAAGAAGTGGAGAAGGACTAAAACATCTAACAAGGTAAATAACCTAAGATCTCATTTGACTGAGGCAGGTAAACAATCTTTGAATGCAACGAATTATATTTCTTATGAGAATAGACCAGAAAGATGACCAGAGTAGTGGAGAGGACTCAGGTAGACTTGTGAGCCACCTGGTAGAGTTTTCTAAACAATATGGCTCAAGATGAGAAGTCAGACACTAACAGCTTTTCAAAAAAGGAAATAGACCGTTTGAACCAAAGTTACAACTCACATCTACACTATGTCTGAAGAAAGTTAAGATCTGACCAAAGTTTTGAGTTAGGAATGGCTTTAAAACAGTTACTGGGGGTGGCCCAGTGCTGTAGTGGTTAAGTTCGCACGCTCTGCTTCAGGTGGCCTGGGGTTCAGGGGTTCAGATCCCGGGTGCGGATGTACACACCACTCATCAAGCCAACCTGTTGTGGCATCCCACACACAAAATAGAGAAAGACTGGAACAGATGTTAGCTCAGGTACAATCTCCTTCACCAGAAAACCCCAAAACAAACAAACAAACAAAGCAGTTGACTGATACTAAAATATACTTTAATCCTCAAGAAATAGTGACAATAAAGTGTAAGTCACATTTGTTAAATCCCTAAAATTTCAAAAAGTTGCATGAAATCAATACAGAAAAATTAGAATGTCAAGGAATGCCTGGATTTCTGGAAGGCATACAGAAACCAGAAAAAAAAAAAACACATCTTTTAATATAATTTTTCCAATAAATGGAGTCTAACAGAAACAATCAGGGATCATCTAAAGTTCCAACCTCATACCCATGTTGAAAAAAAGTGAAGAATTATCATAAGATAAGTGAACTTCACAGATTCCATTTACATTCTGCCAGGTTCTGTTTAAATAAAATGGAAAACCAATTTATGACCCATCACCATCTCTCTGCTTAATGTGATAATGACTGCACAGGCTTAAAAGGTTTAATTTTAAATTCTTTCTAGTACTTGGGATGTTCCCATCAATAATTTGAGTTTTTAAGTGTCACCAACTCTCACCCTGGGCTGCTAACGGAAGCTGTCCCAGTGATACAATGAAGCTCTCCTGTGGATAACAAACAACATACCTGTACCAACTGGATCTGCCAAAGGCGCTATTGTCTAGTGCTTAGTAAATGGTTTGTATAAAAATCCATATATTGAGTTGAGCAGAAATGAAATAAAGTCTGAGCAGTGACAGAATGTCAATTATGGAGTTGGTAAAATAGTCCTTTTAAAAAGTTGTTAACTTTGGCATTTTTTTGATTCTAAGAATTTTATTTAAATACCATATTCCTCTGTCACAAGCCACATTTTGAAAAATAGCAAGAACTATTTGGTAAAGAGGAGAAAAATTATTCTTTTAGGCAGTTGTCTTCTTGGGACTTCACTAAAGATAAGCTAAAATTTGCATTTTAAATTACACCTACGAGACACATTTGGAAGAGAGGGCAAAGAGGCAACAGCACTCTTCAACTTGTCTAAAGAACAACAGGTCAAGTCTGTGTCATTTGCCTCGTATCTTGAGGGATCTGTGTCAACAGATCACAACAAGCTATCTACAGAGATATGGTGGCTCCAAACACTGCAAAGGAAGTCACCATAGACTTACAAAAATGAAAGTGTAGGAACAATAATCATCAAAGTATGACACTCAGATTTGTCAAACGTAATGACAAGACCTCGATGTAGGATGTTTAGAATTGACAAGGAAAGGCAGTAAGAGGGAAACACCCAGGAATACGGCAAAATAACATACAAATTCACTTCTGAAATGTGAGTTCTGATTTTCAGAACACTCTGACATAATTAACTTTTTGGTTTCTTACAATATCCCTGTGAGGTAGGTAAAGCAAGCTTTTAGAACACCCATTCTAGAGCTGAGGCAACTGAGGCTCAGAGTTCAAGTAACTTGCTCAGACGCAAGTGTCTAGATTCAGGATTCAGACTGAGGTCTTGTCACGCCAAATTCCATGCTAGTCCACTGTACCAGTGAATGTTTTATTTGGCTGGATAAATAACTATTTTGTTTATCTCTTTATCCTTTTTTTTTTGCTGTTTTGCAAATTAAGTCATCCTAGAAGTCAGCATCTTCCGTTGTACTTATTATTTTACAAAGAATCCAAGGATAAAGGACATTCTTTTGTTTATGTCCCTCATAAAGGAAATCAAAAGCAATAAAAAGGGGAATGGGGAGCTCCTGTCTAATGGGTAAGATTTCAGTTTGGCAAAGAGAAAAAGTTCTGGAGATGGGTGGTGGTGATGGCTGTGCAACAATGTGAATGTAATATCAATGAACCGTACACTTAAACACAGTTAAAATGGAGCCAGCCCTAACGGCCTAGTGGTTAAAGCTCAGCATGCTCCTCTTCGGTGGCCCAGGTTCAGTTCCCGGGCACAGAACCACATCACTTGTCTGTCAGTTGCCAAGCTGTGGCGGCAGTGCATATAGAAGAACCAGAGGGACCTACATCTAGAATATACAACTATGCATTGGGGCTTTGGGGAGGGGAAAAAGAAAATAAAGAGAGGAAGATTGGCAATAGACGTTAGCTTGGGGTGAGTCTTTTCTAGCAAAAAAAAAAAAAAAAACACGTTAAAATGGCAAATTTGATTTTATGTATATTTTATCACTAATAAAAAGCAATAAACATTTTTAAATTCACACTAAAACTCTATTGAACTATTGTTGTAAGAAAGATAAATTACTACCAGGTGAAATCTACTACTCTTTTTTGATTATCTATGTTAAACATGCTGCTCTTTTATTTAGATA
This sequence comes from Equus quagga, assembly GCF_021613505.1. Taxonomy (NCBI): domain Eukaryota; kingdom Metazoa; phylum Chordata; class Mammalia; order Perissodactyla; family Equidae; genus Equus; species Equus quagga. The sequence continues at coordinate 112,270,899 of NC_060274.1, read as the reverse complement.
TGACCCATATTTTAAGTAAAATCTGAAGTAAAAAGAAAAACTAAACCTCATTTTTCATTTGAATAGCTAGATTCACTTTGTAATGATTATCAAGTGAGTCTTGTGAAGTCAAATGAAATCTAAGAGAGAAAAGTAGAATATTTAATCTTACTAAAGGCTTATTTCTTTCACAACATTCAACATGAAACGACTAAAGTTCACCATAATAGTGTATATCTGTTAATGTGAGCTAATCCATACAAAACAGGGGAAAAAAGCGATAATGTACATGGATTCCAAGTCATTTAATATTCAATATTGGTACTTTGGGGCACTTCTACCAAAATGCTTTGGATTGTAAACTCCACGAGCACAAGGCCTTGTCTTATTTTTTGTTCAGAATTTAGCAAATAACAGAAGGCAGGGAGGGAGGTAAGAGAGGGGAGACAAGAAGGCTTCATACACACATCCAAACAAGCATCCAGAAAACTTGGGGTCTGCCACATCTGAAAGAGTACTTCATCAAGCTGATTACATCAAAAAGCTGCTTCTGTCTAGAGCCATGATCAGCAGATATGGCAGCACCCTTAATAACATCTTACTAATCTATCACCTGTTTGAAAGGAATAACAGGAATATAGAACATTTCAGTAGAGGGTCATCATAGGCAATTAATCCTGAGACTCCGTACTTGGGATCCTGCTTGCTAACCTCTAGGATTTCCCCTGTAAGGTCCTTGTCCAGGTAATAGAGAATATAATTTCAAACTCATTTAACAAGATTCCCATTATTGTCACTGTAATTATTACCTTGTTTCCAATCATCTCATTTGTACTATGTAGGTCAGACCGAAAGTCACGAAAACACTGCTTTTTCTGCCTTTGGGATCCATAGAAGTTTTTTGTTTTTTCTTTTTTAAACCATTCTTACTTTGCGGTTGTTAGAAATAGTGGCAATATTAGAATAACATAAAATCAAAGACATGCTATTATTTAGTCAAAAGCCTACATCATGTATTCTCTTCACCTAAATCTAAGAAAATCATTGTAGTCAATGATTATTCATCTGAATGCTATAACATTTCATTTCTAGAGGTCAGTTACTTTATATCTTGCTTTGGGAGGTTTCCAGATTAAGATTTAATTAGTCTTATTCCTTTGGCCAAGAGACTAAGCTATTTTAGATCTAGAAAAGGAAGTTTTCTTAGTCTTCTGTGGTAAGGAGAGAATCTATCTCCTGAGTTGATAGAAGTATTCAGAAAAGGAGAATCATGAAAGTTGATTTTGACTATTTCAATTCTTTACCAAAAAATCATGAAAAATATGAGTATGAAGCTTAGCTAAAGAAGAGTTATTAAATCAAATATTATATAAAAATTGGTAACTAACTAAAAATAAAATAACATCAGGAAAGCTTAAGAAAATCTTACTATGCCCCAGGGATCCAAGAAGATATCCTATAGGTAAGTACTCCCTTCCAGTCATTCCGGATTATATTTCAATAGGAAGCACAATGAGTGCTTTCCATTACTCCCTAATACGCAGTGAACTGATAGTACTGCCTCTTCTTAGCTAAAGAGGCATTTACCTGGCAGTACCTTTCATGTATTTCTCCCTTCCCCTATTCCTTCAAATAGCAGTTTGCAAGATTTGCAGAATAGGCCAAAATGAGTCCAAATCCATTGATTAGTGATGACTCAGCAAATAGTAGTGCTTTAACAATTATACAATACACTGGTGCAATTACTGTCTTCTCAAAAATTTAAGATTTTCTGTAATAGCATAAGTAGATATTTACTCAATAAAGAATAACCAACTCAGCTGTTAATCACTGCCACATTTCTTTCAGCCTGCCCCAAGTTTGTAGTCAGCAATTAAGTTTTTTGCATTTGTTGTATGTAACTTTTCTTGAAACTAATTCTAAAGAAAAATAAAGGGAGAGAGTTCATTAATAACCAACATTACCTGAGAACCTACAGGGTTTATAGAATAAAACCATGTTCTTGTCATCCAAATTCCTGAAGGACTGTTTTATGGAAGAGGGATTAGACTATTTCCTTGAAAACGAAGAGGCAGGAACTGGAATGGACAGGTAAGGCTGCAAGGAGACAGAGATTTTACACTACAAGAAGCCTTCCTAATAGGCAATTTCACTGAATGATGAAATCAGTTTCCTCAAAAGATGGAGAGTTTTGTATTACTAAAAGTCTAAACATTGGAATGGACAAAATTTAAGACAGAAGGACACTGTAGAAAACCTGTGTTGGAGGATGGTTGGAATAGAAGAGACCCTAAAGGTTCTTCATAAAACGACCTGTACACAGAAGTCATTCTTAGCGTTGTTATTAGCTAACGAAGAAGTGGGTTAAGAGCCAAAAAGAGCTTACACAAAAATTTTACATCATGTTATAGGGGAACATAATATATTTTACAAATAGCTAGAAGGCAATGAAGTAAGGAAAGTTTGCACTTAATATCAAGACAAATTACCAGTAAATAGAACCATTTTCCAAAGAAGAATAGAAAATCTAGCTTAAATATGACAAGGAAAGGTGCTCTTTAGTTGATTCAATATAGTCAAAAGGTTTGAGACATTCTATAACTCCCAATGTTATCATAGTTCTGAAATGAAAAGCTGTCTTCTTGCAGCCGGCCCTGTGGCCAAGTGGTTGAGTTCCCGCGCTCTGCTTCAGCAGCCCAGGGTTTCACTGGTTCGGATCCTGGGTGCGGACATGGCACCACTCATCAGGCCAAATTGAGGTGGCGTCCCACGTGCCACAACTAGAAGGACCCACAACTAAAATATACAACTATATACTGGGGGGACTTGGGGAGAAAAAGCAGGGGAAGAAAAAAAATAGAAAAGCCGTCTTCAGTAAACACTGTGACAACATCAATGGAAAGTCTCAATAAAAATCTCCCCAGTACACACTGTCACAGAACCAATCCTTTCAAGACAACTCCCCAGCAAATATTCTCGAGAAAGAACAACCATGCTTCTTGGAGCTGAAGGTTCACAAAGCCACCAAGCAGAAGTTTAGCTCTCCATGTAACTTTCCCTTTCTCCACCTGATGCACTACCATAAATTTTAACATAATGTTTAAAGGTCTAATGAGATAGTTTTTTAAGTATTGACTTTAGCTGCAGGTCCTTCTCACTAAGAGATGCTCTGTTGATTAACAGGAAAAGTGGCATCTGAGAGCAAAGGAAGAATCAGATATTCATGTGCTGTTATCAAGTTAATAAACTATCAAGTGGCAATTATTTTTCCTTTTTTTTTTTTTTTGAGGAAGATTAGCCCTGAACTAACATCTGCAACCAATCCTCCACTTTTTTGCTGAGGAAGACTGGCCATGAGCTAACATATGTGCCCATCTTCCTTTACTTCATACGTGGGATGCCTGCCACAGCATGGCTTGACAAGCAGTGCGTAGGTCCACATCCAGGATCTGGACTGGTGAACACCAGGCCGCCGAAGCGGAACATGAGAACTTAATGGCTGCACCATGGGGGTGACCCCACAAGTGGCAATTATTTAAAAGAATTTCAACAAACAGCGTAAAATGAAAAAAAAAAAAAAGAAATTCACCTGTTAATTAACTTACGGCATAAAACTTAATGTTTAATCTTTTCAATGTAAAAAATTTAAGAGGAGGTATGTGCAAGAGAAACACTGTAAGACATAAAAATTCAACAAACTCTTTATGACTTTTCCTTGTACAAACTTGTTTGTTAAATTATTTACATTGAAAAAAATTAGCTTTAATCTGACACACAGCAAATGCAACAAATGCACAAACTTAGTATGGCTATCTCATTTAATTCTCATGACGCCTTATTTATCTTTGTTGAAAGGTGAAGAAACAGCCTCCAAGAGTTTAAGGTACTTAGCAAAGTCACAAGCCAGTAATGGCAGAGCTGGTATTTAAAAACAGGACTGCTTCATACCATTGTCCATGCTCACAATCACTTTCCTCCAGCGCCATGCTCCTGCTTACAGGGAGTCTAAAATATCATGTGGGAATTAAAACAAACCACTGGAATCAAATGTACAGTGGGAAAAATGTTAGCAGAGCCATGACAAGGTTTTCAGAATGGGTGAGAGGAGAGACGGAGGGAGGGGGAATTGGGGAAGTATTCATGGAGAAGAGGGCACCCAAATTGGCCTTGACTGTTAAGATTTCAATAGATAAAGAAGGACAGAATGGCATTCCTAACATAAAGGAATCTGAACAGAATGAGTAAATGAAGAAATGTGAAATTGCAGGGCTTCCTGGAGACCTGTGAAGAGGTGCTGCAGTTTGGCTCCCAGTCATTTTAAAATGTAAATTCCTGGTCAAGGACTTGGACTTTATTTTGTAAGCAAAGGGGAGCCATTAAAGACTTCTGAACAGGGAGTCTGTATATTACAACTCAACAGAAGTCTGTAGTTCATTGACTCTACAAATATACACGTGCCTACTATGTCCCAGGAGCATTTGGTAAGTATAGATGAATCTTTCTTTGATACATTTTATTTGGTTGTTAGGATACCACTTTCTTGGTTGCCTGGACCCTTCCTTCTCCTTATCTGTTTTACCCCTACACATGGGAGTATGCCAAGGATCGCTCCCTACACCTTTTTTCTTCTTTATCAGACTCTTACTTTAGAATCTTACTCATATCCATGGGTTTAATGCCATTATTTTTTATAACTATCAAATATCTCTGTAGTCCAGATCTCTCTCCTCAACTGCAGACTCCCCCGAATGCCTACCAGACATCTCAAACTTAACAAGGCCAAATTCAATGGGTTTCTCCTTCCAAATCAGTTCCTATCCAAGTCTTCCCATCTCAGTGAACAGCAACCACATTTTACCAAATCCAGAGGACAAACACCTTCACATTATTTACTTGAGTCTTCTCTTTCACACACAACATGCAGTCTACAAATAAATCCTGTCAACTCCACCTTTGAAGTACAGCCTGGTCCAAGTCACTTCTACCTCTTGTCTGCATCAGGGGTCAGCAAACTACAGCCCAGGAGCCAAATCAAGCCCACCAATAAATAAAGTTCAACCGAAACACAACCATCCTAGTTCATTTACATATTGTCTGTGCTGCTTTCCTGCTACTATGGCACACTTGAGTAGCTGTAATGAAGACCATATGACCTGCAAAGCCTGAAATACTTATTATCTGGCACTTTACAAAAAATATTTGCTAACCCCTGGTCTGGATTATTATAATAACTTCCAAAGTCTTCTCCCTGCTTTTCTATCCCTCGGCCTCCCTACACACCGTTCTCCACAAAGCCATCAGTGACAATTTAGAACTGTGTTGTCCAACATGCTAGCCACTAACCACTAGCCATATGTTGCTGTTCAAATTAAAGTTCTATTAAATAAAAAATTCAGTTCCTTAGGTGCATTAGCCCCAGTTAAAGGGCCCAATAGCCACAAGTGGTGAGTGGCCACCCTATTGGACACCACAAATTTTGGAACATTTCCATCATCAGATAAAGTTCTGCTGTTCAGCATTGCTTTAAAATCTAAGACCTTTTCCCTCTACATCTCTAAACCTTCCAGCAACTTCCTTTTTAATTCTCTGCCAGTCTCTGCTAAGGCCTACCATCCCCAGTCCTCCATCACTTCTCTGCCCTCATCTCCTTTCACTTCTCCTCACTCATTGTGTTCTAACCATACGAGTCCTCTCGCAGTGCCCTCCAATGCCAAGCATGCTCTTGTCTCAGGCACTTTGCACTTGCTCTTCCCTCTACCTAAACGTCCATCTCCAAATATCTGCATCAGTCATTCCCTCATTTCCTTGGGCCTCTGCTCAGATACAACCTTCCCAGAGACCCCTTTTCTAAGGATCCCCTTAGCCTACTTTATCTGTCTTCATGGCACTTGTCACCAGCTGACTTATTGTATGTATATTTTATGATTCACTAATAAAAGAATAGTATGACATTAATAATATCTGCATTTCCCCACTAGAGTGTAAGTTCCAAAACACAGAAATTTTATCTGTTTTGTTCTCTGACATATCCTCAGAGCCCAGAACAATGCCAGGTACACAGTAAGTACTCAATAAATATGTGTTGAATGGGTGAGTGAGTAAATGAATGAATGGGGACACCCTGCAGAAGAGGTTCTAGAAGAATTAAGATGGAAGAGGTTCTGCTTTGCAATCTGCCTCACTGACCTACCTTCCAGATGTGGGTTTAAAATTTGCCTTTTACTTCCACCAAAGTTTAGTTCAACTGAGATCTCCTTTCCTTTGACTTTGGAGTAACTGATAAAGTAAGTGAAAGTTTCTCAACAGCCCCGTTTGACTCCTCTCTGTCTCATGCTATTCTGCAAGAAGGGTGGAAGACTCTGGAAATACCAGCTCGAGAAAACCAGATGGGACCAAGCAGCCGAGGCCCAGGCTCAATTTACCAGCCCAAGGGTAAAACTTGCCACTGACAAACCTGTCAGCCTGGGGTTAATTATTAATCTTGATAATGGGATTTTCAATTCTCACATAATTTATATTGGCATGACTAGCAATTACATGTAAGATTTTTTTTTGTTTATATAACTCAGGGCTTCACGTTTAATTTCGAATAAGTCATTATGTTACAAAATTAAACTTTTTTAGTAGCTCAGGATGCTATTCTCTATCAAGTCACGGGGTACTGCCATACACTGCCCAGAGGGAGACACTATTTCTCTCATTTTAAACAGTGTTCTGTTTCTCCATCTTAACCAACTCCACCTAGGGTTCAATGAAGAGGAGGTGGAAGGGTGCACGCCACGGTTCAAGGCCAAGCAGAAATGCCACAAGACCAGTTGGTGCCAGATGCAGCACGGCCAATTCCGAGACGGCCCACCTGACTTCCCTCTTTCCTGCCTCTTATAACACTTTTTATTTTTGCCAACAACTTTAATGAGCAACAGACGAGTAGCACAAATATATTTGCTCATCTGACAGCTTTCATCTGGCAGATTTGTAATATATGAATTCCAAAGCAGGTAAATAATTTAAGATTACTAATGTAAATGGAGAAGTAACATTTGACTTATAAATAATACTCATAAAGAATGGAATTTTTATTCTCTGAGGCATATGAATAAAAGCAATCTATGAGATGATCACTGACCTAGGAAAAGGTTAAAAGTGGCTTAAATAATAAATGCAGAAGTAGAATTCAGACTGACATAAATTTAATTTTCCTGCTACTGCATCCATATGGCAATAATCCAATCCAAGAAGCTGAATTTATGCAGTAAAGGCATAACTCAAAGTCTGCTTGTTTAAAACGCAACAATTTAGGGCAGTTTGGAGTAGTGATATTATACACCCTTTTGCATTTTGAATGGCAGGGAAATTTTACATTGATTTTCACAGACGATACTTAAACGAACACTCCAGTAAAAATTAATGGATTATTTTCCCTTTCCTGATGACCTTTAAAATGCCTAGAATTCGAGCTGAAGTACCTAACAGTTATCACTTCCGCTTACTGCACCAGTTATATTATACCAAAGACCTAAAGTTTCAATAATGTTTTCAAATTGGCTACTGCTGGAGACACATAATTGCCCAAAGCAGAGTTTAACAATAGCCAGTTTCCCTTTCCTTGTGAAAAAGATACATCTCTTCTTTAACATTTCTCTGTCTGCAGAATCTTGATTTTTTTCTAAAGGAGAAAGAGATTAACTACTTTCCTCCATTTAAAGAGCTTCTGATTCACCCCTGAACGCAGATAAATACAAAAGCAACAGGAATTTAATGAACTCAGGTGAAGTAGCTGAGTATGTGTAGCCAGAGAAACTGGTTTTCTCTAGTTTTATGTCTTAAACTCTCAAAATCAAAGAACATTATCTACAGATTTACAACATTTCATTGCAATGAAAGAATGGTTTTAAGACTTCTGAGTTCCAAATGGGATGAGAGGTAAGGTCTCTTTAGCAAGAAATCTTAAAGTTACATTTTATATCTTGAGTTTGGACCTCTTCTTGTGTGTCAGAACTTACATGCAGTTGCCAATTGTGTCAGATGCATAACTTCATCTATGTACTTACTTTAAAATCAGTATGTTCAAACTCAGCTCCGTCAGGAACTGTGAAGGGTCTGAGCTTTTACCCTACTCACAAGCTAACAAGTTAGCCTGCTACAGTTTCAGGGATGCTGGCAGAAGAAAAAAGCCCCCTGGGTCAGAGACAAAGGACATTTTATTACCTTCAGCAATAACATTAGCCAGAGTATCATCATTTTCTTGCACGGGTTCCTTGAGGCCCATTTCCCCAGTCACGTGATGAGGGTCAGGTGATTCATGACACATAGTGGGCTGCAGTACAGGAGGAGGAATCCTGAGGTCAGGACACCCCATTCCTTTATAATGGGCTGCAAGCCCACCTGCCCCATCTTTGCACCCTGGAGGGAGACATTATTTTTATGATACTGAATAGCAAATAAACTTGCCCTTTGCTCTAGAGGAGTAACACTTTCTTCTTCCAAGGCTGTCCACTGTACAACCATCATTGAGAAGACAGCTCACGACAAAAAGGTATTGCAATTCTGTTCACAAGACATGAAGAAATGCAAGAGACCCACAGAGAATTGTCTCCCAACAAACACTCTTACAACATATACCTACCCAGTGGTTACACGTAAGAGACACCTGACTCACAAGGAGGTCACGAAAAAGACCCGGTGCTTTCAGTTGACTACAAGGCAGAAAAGCTTACTCCATCTTACACCAAGCATCACATTATATTAGCATTTTTCGTTCTCTAAATCTTACAATGTACTAAGCCTAATGTGATAAAATCTGGCCTCTGACATAGTAACAATATGAGGGATAGGAATGAGATTTTTTAGCTTCCAAACATATTATTTTTTCTGCCACACCACACTGTCTCCATGTTAAAAGAGATTCTCTATCTTATTAATGGTAACAATTACCAGTTTTGATTCCTGGTTTTCCCCTAAGAATATTATATGAATCCCAAATAGGTAACACTCAGAAAGTATGTTTGATGATGTTTTAAAGTATTTTTCTTTATAATAAGCTCCTAAGGGTATGGAAAATAGTAAACTGCAAGGTGATTTCATTGCTAATAAATGTACAAGATATGGATGTTTTTCTTAAGCTTAATGAAAAAATGGAAATGAAGCTCCATGTTTTCCCATCTTCACCCAAAACCAAGGCCAGTCAATTAATTTAGTGACAAGGAGAATGAGTTACCTGAATTTCAAGTTCTCCATTTTCCCTTAATTGGACATAGATAGTAAATGCAAGAGTAAGTCCACCAGAAGCAAAAGAAATAGAGTAAAATGACAATCTTAACGTCAAACACCACTGAGCTACATATTTACTGTAGGAAAATTGAAGGGTCCTATTTAATGCTAAGAAGCTCTATTTTAGCCCAAAACAATTTCTTCTTAAAATTATCAGATAAATTTAAGCCTTGAATAACACTCTATTGTATTTGTGATGGTGTGTTTAGAATGGCAGTGAAGTCAGTTTCAAGTTATCTATCCCCTTGCTGGAATGTTCACTGTCTGCATTTCCAAGTGGTCTACGCTCTGTTTATCTACCACAGAAATATTACTGTTTGCCAAACACAACAGCTGGACTGCCAAAACTATCATCAACTAGTTAAGTAAAATATTGTTCTGAATCTCTTAAAAGTTCTTTTTCTCTTATATTTTAACAGAAAACAACTGAGCCAGGAGTGAAAAATCTACTACATTGTCAGAAATTTCTAGTCTTACAATTTGAGATATCCCCAAAGTAAATATTTCCTTTTACATGAATAAGAAAATAAAATACCTCCAAAATCAGATCCTAAGGTTGACTGGTTTGTGCATCATGGTTTCCTTGTATAAAGTGGTTGTTTCCTTATTGGTGGTTATGCCTTGAAATCTCATAATTATGATGGCTCACAAGGCAGCACTCAGGAAACAAGTTTCCCTATTAATTGCATATTTAGCAGATTAAATTATTATATTTCTGAAGTATTTTGTATTATATTTCAACCTATTATTTATTAGCAAAATAAGTGTTATAGACATTTTTAAAAATAAGGAAACTAAGGCTCAGAGATCTTAAGTAAGTAGCCCAAGGCCAAGATACAATCTTTAATTGGTGATGTATTCTCTCAAAATCCCATATTTAACCATATTTCTGGAGCAGATTCACTTATTCAAGAAACAATGAGGAGCTGGCCCAGTGGCGCAGCGGTTAAGTGCGCTTGTTCTGCTTTGGTGGCCCAGGGTTGGTCGGTTCTGATCCTGGGTACGGACAGGGCACCGCTTGACAAGCCATGCTGTGGCAGGCATCCCACATATAAAGTAGAGGAAGATGGGCATGGATGTTAGCTCAGGGCCAGTCTTTCTCAGCAAAAAGAGGAGAATTGGCAGCAGATGTTAGCTCAGGGCTAATCTTCCTCAAAAAAAAAGAAAAAAAGAAAAGAAAGAAAGAAATAATGAAGACTATTTTGGTAACTGAGGATATAGTGAGAACAACAGAGGTGCAGTCCTTGCCCAAGAGGCCCATGGTCCAGTGGTGGTGATGGTGGGAGACATATTAGACAATCGTACACAATCAATCACAATCCACTGGGGTAAGGGCCAATAATTCTGAACTCCTTTGTAACCCATCAATTCACTCATTCATTCATTCACTCATCCATCATATCTTGATTAGCTTCTGTCAAGCATTATGCTAGACTGGGTTGGAAAACAGAGTGCTAAACAACACATTGCAAACTTTTATAAACCCTAGCTTGTTACATTAAAAATAATTCCTTCTTGAAAAGCAGGAGCATTGTTTCTAAGTCTCTGTCAATTCAATTTAATGAGAAATAACCAAGATCCACTTCAGAGAAATGCCTTACATATATATGTTGTTTTATAGTGTTTTTATTTGTTACTGTGCCTTACTAAAACAATTTTAATTACTCTTTTAACTCTTTGTTTTTTACAATGCTAAGCCTCAAACTGTGCACAGAATGAAGAACAACAGCAGACGGACACAGGTCCGAGGGCATTTGCAACAAAGATTATAACTAACCGGATGGAGGGTAACGGCGGACTGAATGGAAGTCAAAGTTCAAACAACTCAAATCCACAGCTTCCTGGAAAATAAATTACTTCCTAAAAGCTAAAAGCTCTCTCTGCTTTCAGTTTCTTTACCTTTTAATATACCTGGAATGCATACTACCACATTATTTTTCTGAAAAATTCTTCCACATGTCATGGTTAGACAAGAAAATCTTCAACGGCTCCAAACTGACTGAAGGATAACTCTTTAGTCCCGCATTACAGGCCCTCCACAAATCCAGTCCTATTTTGCCCAAAATGAGCCCTCTCCGACAACACTGGTCCACCCACTGTCCCCAGAACATGCCTGCTCCGCACAAACGTTCTCACATCTTTTGGAGGATTATTATCCTTCCTTTTCAGCTAATGTTCGCTGAACATTGACTATTTTATGTAATCCTCACTACAATCCTATGAAGAATATTATTATCCTAATTTCATATTACAGAATATTGGGGTTTAGAGAAATTAAGGGCCTGCAGTCACACAGCCGGTAAGTGGGCAAGCTGGGATTTGAACTGAGGTCTCTACTTCTGAGGCCCAAACTCTTGACTACTGAAGTGCAACAAGCAGGATTCTCTGATGGTGACCCCAGAGCTCTCTCAGTGTTGCCTGGACATCACACTAGCTGGGGCAGGTGAACACCTTTCTCCCAGCTGAAGGGACTGTACACCAGATCAGTTATCTACAGCAATGGTGGCTTCCTCCTGCAGAAGAGGAAACAAACTTCCCATGGGTCTGAAAGCGTCTAGAGACCAGTCAGCTGACATTCTCAGACAACTTCTAGAGGCAGCTGGGACACCAAACTGAACCGCTGGGTCCTAAGCAGCCTAAGTATTCTGCCAATGATAAGGATGCTTTCTCATTCCTGACCTGTGGTAAGGCAGACTAACAGGAGAACTCAAACCCACACTGCAGGCTCAGCAGAGCCCAAAACCCAGTCTACCTCTCTGTGGGATGACGAGAGAATTGGGGTAGCTATGCTTTCTTTTCTCTTGCTGGCTTAGCCTTGTAAGTGTTCCTTTTCCCTAGTAAAACCTATTCCTTAACCCATGCTGGGTGAGGTGGTACAATCAGTCTTGTATCCTGGTACATGACGAATGGAGACCTAGATGGAATCCACTGGACAGAACGACCACCACCTATAATGCCTTTTGACATAAATCTTAACCATTCCTTTGAGGTTGAGCTAAAGTCTCATTTCTTCTGTGAAGAAGCCTCAGATTCTCCTTAGTGAAAAGTTATCCTTGGGCCTCTAAACTCTAGCAGAAGTTATCCTTTGGTCTCTAAACAAAGCACATCTTTGATAAATATCATCATTAGTTAAGGCCTTTTTTTCCAAAAATATATATTTTGATTCCAATGAAATTGTAAGCTTCCCAAAGGTAGGGGAGGGGCCCTACATATTTAGTACCTTTAACAAGCCGAGAGGCAACCCCATATACAACAGGCACTGAATGGATATTTGCTGGCTGTGTGTGTGTGTACGTATGTATATTTCATTATTCAGAAGGTCACATTTCATCAACTCATTACATATATATATGTGCACCTGCTATACGCCAAGGACGGTGTTGGGCACTGGCTCTACAAAGGCACTGTTTTGACATGAGGAGCTCCTAATCTAGCAGAAAGATGGATATACGGATGATGTATTATAATAAAATTATACAGAAGCATGGGGTGGCGTGGAGAACAGATCATACGGGGGCTCACAGACCAGCGAAGTGGGGGGATGAGATGCTTACAGGCAGAACAGTCACATTTTAGTACGGCCTTGATGAATGAACTAGACTAAAAAGGAGCAAACTTCCACAACTGAATGAGAGAAATACACCAACTCTTTAGCTATTAAATGAATAATACTCATTTAAAAGGAGATGATTCCTATCATTTGTAAAATTATAAAGCTCACTTAATGATCAAAAGTTCTTTCACCAGTTATTAACCTTGAATTTCATATAAAAGGGCAATTTTACTGATTTCATTCTTTGGCAGTAACCACCTGAGAGGATAAGAAAGCGCAATGAACCTTTCAAAAGTTCTAAGAATTTGTCTTTTTCTTTTTTTCTTAAGAGTTAAATCTAAATCTATAGGAAATATCAAAAGGAATTACTTGCTAACAAGAATTTTAAAAAAAACAGTGAAAAAATAGTTTCTTGTTTCTTTGTTTATATCTGAGTCTAAGGAACAACATGCTGGTATGAATTATGAGCAATTGAAGAAATATACTTTTAAAGAAGATTTTATAAAACTAATGTAAAACAAACTCATTAATTATAAAAACACTCTAGAAGAAAGCTCCAGTTTGGGAGGTATTTTCATTCTTATGTTCACGACAGGTGACCAGATCTTTATTAAAAATCATACTAAGTCTTCAAGTCTAACAGGTGAAGCCACATGTGAAAAGTGCATACATATTCTGTGAACAGGGAGAATTTCTCTCATAGATCCTTCTACTGCAGTGCTCTTCTCTCTGATTTTTCTAAATCCTTCTTTGTAAATAGGTAATGTTCACCCAAGAGTCTCTCCCATACAGATATTTCAGTTCTGTAACAAGCTCTCACAATACTTGTACAATTTTTTTTCCACCATATGGAACGCCCCTTGAAGGGAAAGGCCCATGTCAACTTTTTCGTGGCTACATCCCCAGCACTTTGCAGTGCACTGCACATAGTGACTATTCAATAAATATTTGCTGAATGAAGCACTGAGTGGAATGCATCTAGAAAAAGAATATTTAACAAACATCATACTAGAACAAACCTCTCTGAAGATAGTGTTGTAACATATAGTCTTTGAGAACTTGCTTATAACACTTTTAAGAAGAAAAACATTCTTGATTGGGATAGAGTATGCTTTCTACATAACACAATGCAAAATTAATTGCTTTAATGACTCTGCATTGCCTATAAATGGCTCTCCCCATTTGAACAAGAATGACTATTTGACAGTAACTTTCTTATGAAGAAATACTCTCTCTAGAGTAAAAATAAGAGTCACCATGAGAGGTAAACTGCCTACTTTCATGTGTCTATACTACAAATAACCCTTTCTTCCCCAAATTAAATAATTAAAGACACTGGCACCTTGCCCCTCCCCCCTCCTCCCCTCCTTTCTCTCTCTCTGAAGGTCCCTAATAGTGAAAACAAAGAAACAAGCCATGTCTGCTGAAACAACACACAAAATGCAGAAGAGATAAGAAGGGGGTCATCTTTGAATTAATCACAGATTAGGACAGAAAGTCCCTAAGAAGCAGCTTAGGAATTAAGAGAAAAATACAAAAGAAAAGCAGAGATAAGGCCAGAATATTTTAAAAGTCCCTATATTCACTCAAAATATAGAGGCCTTTATGTTTAAGATTCTAAATTACTCTTTTAACTTACAATTTTTAACCTACGATCTCTACTGTTTGTTGTATTCCCAATATTACCACCCCCTCTGTCCGAAAGTCATTAGAAAACATTAATGATTTTAATGGCTACTTCATGGTCAGCAGGGAAAGGGGTTAGAGACCAGATCCATCTTTGTAGTCTACAGCCAGGTGAAGACAGACCATTTCCAACTGGGAGGGTTCAGTGGTGGCAGCAAGAAATGAGAGGACAAGGAGACCCCTGAAGTCCCCAATAACTGGTTTGGCATTCCAAAGCCCAGAATACCCAGTACAACGTTACCGATAATTGCTACTCTCTGCCTTCTAGCTTTCCTCTATTTATACAATCCATCAAGGAACTTACGCTTTTGTGAAGATCATGATGGTTTTAAGAAAAAGAAGATAAGGAAGACAAAAAAGGAAAAAAAACCCACAACACTAATGGAATCAGAAGGTTTTAGAACTACAAAAAAAATCTTGAGATCAACAGATACAATTTACTCCAATATACTGAAGAGAAAAATGAGGCCCAGAGATGGGCTGTGTTTCTCAAGGTCATATAGTGACAGAGCAGAGGCTAAAGTCCAGAGTTACTTACTCTTTTGTAGTCCAGTATTATTTTTATTATATTATGACAGTGATTATAATATAAATGGGAAAGAGAGTTAGAGTTGAGTTCCAAGGATGAGGACTTTAATCCTGGCTGAGCTGTAGGCAAGTCACTTCACCACTAGATCCTTTGTTTCCACGCTGGTCAGGTAGAGATGATGCTTGCTAACTTACATAACTGCTTTCTTAAGTAGGAGCATGTATTTGAATATACAATACAGGCTATGGAATATAAACATCCAAGGTGATCTATCCATCAGGATGCATTCAGCAGTAAGGAAACAGTAAGACCATCTATTTTCTTCTATACCAGGAAGTCCAAAGGCAAGCAGGGCTCCAGGAATGTCCATCAAGGCTCTCGCTCCAGTTGTCTGTGATTCTCTTGGCTCTTCACTTCTCCAGTCAACTTATCCTCAGGTTATCTTCCCTCAAAACTGCAAAAGAGACAAAACTTCTCTCCCAATTTGTAACAAAAATCCTTCCTTTCAGTCTGATTAGGACAACTTAAGTTTTGAGTCTCCCCTACACTAATAATAATCCTTAGGGATTAAGCCACTTTGGTTTAAAGCTGGGCTTCTAAAACAATCACTGCAAAGGGAATAAAATCATCAGGACTGGATTAGATTAACCTGGCCTTACTGCTCGAGCTTGGGAAATGGCTGACTTCTCCTAAATCACATGGGCTGCTATGGGGAAGAATGGATACTATTAGCAAGGAGGAAGGGAAAATAGATCCTGGGTAGGCAAACCATATAGTCCACTACTGGTAGTACTGTTATGATGCCGAAAACAATGATGACCACACAAGTTATGTTTCATAAGAGGATCTAGTCTCAGTGTAAAACAGGAAAAAAGCTCAAGGCCAAGGACAGAATTCCGGACCATTAACAAAGATGTGCTTATTCCTGGTGGCCTGTATTTGCGATCAAAATCTTTTGCTTAAGATCCAGACTCCCCCAATGCCAGAAGTCCTTATTTTTCTCCTGAATCCTGAGGCCTGTTTTGCTGGAATTTGGACTTAGCATCTCTTGTTATCTCTGACACCTGCCTAATTACTTTCACCTGACTTTATTTCCCCAGCTGTGAGTCAACAAAACCCAATGTCTCAGGCAACATCCAACCCTAAAAATTACAGATATACAGATTATATGTATTTCTTCCTTGCTGCTGATGAAGCTGTTGGGGAAAACGAGCAGTTGCATATCTTCTGACTTTGCTCTTCAGTTTTGTTGTTTTCTTCAAAAACATTTCCAATTCTGATCTTACAAGTTCAAAATCAGTTGGCTAACATCATGAGAGACTTAGAAATGAACAGATTTTTGCCGGCATTGATAAATCTGATCTAAATCTTCTAAAAACCTAGTTTTATTGATGACTTGTCTCCTCTTCAGGAGTACATTTTCGGAAACGGGTATATCCAACAAATAAGTCTTCAGTTCCCAAGGCTGATTGTTACCAGTTCAGGTATAAGCATCATTTTGAGACCAAGGTGTGGATGACAGTCATTGGCCACATAAATGAACTACTAGGTTGAGAGAAGTCAGTATTATATAAATGGTGGTTGTTGTATTGTTGTTGTCATTATTATTTTACTTATCACTGATAATTCAGACTCACTCTTAAGCACCGTAAACTTCTCCTTCACAATGGAAATCTCTTAACTTTATTGATTTTCATGCATTAGAAAAGTTTATAAGTCAAGAAAATGACTAAGCATAAGATGTCTCTTGGGAATCCAGAGATGATTTTAAAAAGGCAGACAAGAAAAATTAGAAGATAGGAGAACACAGTCTTTTCAGATAGAAGAATCAGAAACATCAAAATATTAATTCTTGCCACAAATTCTTTTATAAGCTAACAATTATCTTGTCATTTTGGTAAGTTATCTATTACTCAAGAAAGATAATTCATTTGTATATTACTAAGTTTGTGACCATCTGTTCACAGTTAAGATTCATTACATGCCCTATAGGTAGATTATCATCAGCACCAGGGCAAAGAGAGGGGATAGTAGCTGGGGACAGATGGGGTTCAAGAGTTAGAATAAGGCTAAGGTATGAGAGGGACACTGCGTAGAAGGTAGAACACAGAGTATGCCAGACCTAGGGGAGTGTGTGGAAACAGGATCATCATAAGCTAGAAATCAGTCAATGAGTCCAACTTGGGAAGACTATGGTCAAAAGCTGGGGAAGACTTAAAACCACGTAATGTACCAGAAATCCTGGTATCACACCGGCAGGAAGTGGTACAGCAAGACAATGTTCAAAACAAAAGGCACCCATACCAGTAACAAGAACAAGGCATCTAGTTAGAGAGAGGATAAGTAGTGAAGAATCTAGAACTAAAGGTGGAAGCAAGGCCATGGGAAATCCAGGCAGAAAGTTCAAGGCAATGGCAGCAAGGAGACTTCAGTATTAAGGCAATCATCTACTTCATCCACAAAGACTTTTAACCAGAAAGCTTTTACCTAAAACTGAAACTTATCATAGGTTTGAGGGTAGGCCTGAAGGAGGTCATGGTCCACGTCCAAGGTTATGTGTATCCCATCAAGCAATAGACACCAGTGCCCTCCCATATTTCTTTGTCTCAATTTCCTGTTTCCATTATAACCTTTATCACACTCTATGATACTTTCACGTATTTACTGTTTCTGGTCTTTCTCCTCAGCTATAATTTAAATTCTAAGACAGATGGATTATATCTATCTTGATTATATTTATATCCCCAAAGAATAGCACAATGCCTGTAGCACAGTAGACTTATTATTTTGGAGTGATGAAATTAATGACTATGAGGTATTTTTAAAAAAATAATCAATAAACCAAAGACTAAACCGCAATCCAAAGAAAGCCACAATCTAGTTGATAGGTGAGTGAACATGTCCCATATTCCTTCTGCTGTAAATTAAACAAACTTTTCTTATTTAGGTAATTCTGCAGAAGCACAGATCAGGTAGTGATTATCTTTCAGAAAACACATATCACGTGAGAAGTTGTTTTTATCAAGCTTTTACTTTCCCTTCTCCTCAATAACATCTCTGGCACCCCTGGTAACCACCAATCTGCCTCCTGTCTCCATGGATTTACCTATTCTGGATATTTCATATAATAGAATCATATAATACATGGCCTTGCTTTCACTTAGTATAACATTTTGGAGGTTCATCCACATTGGATGTATCAGTACTTTACTCATTTTTACAGCTAAATAATATTCCATTGTATGGACACACCATTAATTTGTTTATCCATGCATCCACTGATGGACATTTGGGCTGTTTCTACATTTTGGCTATTGTGAGTTGTGCTTCTATGAACATGTGTGCACACATACTTGTCTGAGTCTTTCTTTTCAATTATTTTGGGTGTATACCAAGGACTGCAATTGTGGGGTCATATGGTAATTCTATGTGTAATTCTTGAGGAACTGTCAAATTGTTTTCCACTGTGGCTGAACCATTTTGCATTCCTACCAGCAATGTAAGAGGGTTCTAGTTTCTCTACATCCTTGCCAACACTTATTTTTTGTTCTTTTGTTATAGTGATCTTAGTGGGTGTGAAGTGGTACCTCATTGTGGGACTTTAATCTTTTTAATGCTGTAATTTTTAATACTTCCATTTATTCTGGGTAATTCTCAATGTTCTTAAAGTTCATCATATCCACTTTAGTTATGGTGCTCACATTTAGGCTAGGTAGGGCATCTTTTACAATATCTGACTGTTGAGCAGAGAGAGCGACAAATCCAAAATGAGCATACATGATTCAAAAAACAGGGTGGCAGGGTAAGAGCATGAGAACTATGGTCAGTCGAGAACTATGGGCAGCAGTCAAGAGATGTTAATAACAAAAGGTGCCCATATGAAATGAACCCTCTCTCCCAACTAGGAAAGCTCCTAAAACCTTCTAAATGATTCCTGCTAGGAAAAGACTCAATTCGAGGTATGGCCAGAAAATAACTTGGATTTTAACCTGTTCTTCACTAGCTGAGCTCTCTTAAGAGCAACTAAACAGGCAAAGTGTTAGAAGTATTCGAGGGCTATTATAATGACACTGACTATAGGCAAGTACGCCCCAGGCTGACAGAGTCTGAATTCCTCAAAATGTAGGGGGTCTTATCAGCTGAGTCTATTTTCCCTATAAACATCCATGAATTGCTTAATACCATGTACTTTTATGAGACACTCAAAAGTGATCATGTATATCTTATCAGTGGGTTTCAGTTTGTGCATCCTTCTACAAAAATTCATGAAACACTCTCTGCTGTGAGTTTCACTAAATCCATTTCTCTCATTTCAGCCTGAGCATTGCAATCCAGCTCTACAGGTAGCAAATTGAAATGTTTAGTGGCCCATTGCAGACAGATTGAATCTGAAAAGAATACGGCAATAAGAAAGAAGCAAAGCATCAATATCATCCAGTGAAGCTCTCGCCAACGACAGTGATGATGTAGGGTGAACGACTGAGCATTTGTTAAACTTCTACCACTGGGAAAGGAACCTATTATTTTCCTGGTTGTGCACTGAAATGCCTCCATCACTGACCGAACAAGTCAGTAAAAAATGATATAGTTTATTTTCTATTGCTGTTGTTCTATGTGGACAGTCTGGCATATGGTATCCCACACCCCTGGAACTCCACTTTACCAATAGTGTGCTTAATTTACCCCCGCCTTTGCTCATTTTGTAAAATGTTTGATAAACTGGTAGTGATGGCTTTTCCTTTTTCTCTCCTTTTTCTTTTAGGTTATTAAAATTAAGCCTGATACAGCTTAATTTTAAGCCTAACATGACATAGTTATCCAATTGAGGATTACTTATAAAAAAGAAAATAAAAAGAATGTGGCAATCATGTCACAGCAAAACAAAGAAAAAAGAAATCAGTAGCAGCTGCGCCGGAATATGCTTCTTTGTCTCTCTGCTGCACCATAAAAATAGTCGAGGTTGTAGGATAGATCTCACATAGTAGCATTTTGTATCTGCAGCTACCCATTTATATCCCAACTAGTTACCATGTCCAAATCATCTCACCACTGAGTATAATCCCTAAACACAACATGAGCCACAGCGGCTGCACTGGCCCAGGGCTGGGGGCAAGAGGGAAGACACAGGAAGGTGCCCAGAAGATCAGGTGTAGAGGAGATGAGCACATCCCCAAGGTCTGCCCGAACCTGCGATGTGAGCTCCACCATCACCTGTGCTGTTTCTGCTGCACTTGTTCCCAAGTGCTACGGACTGAGAGCTGGTGTCCCTCCAAAATGCACATGTTGAAGTCCTGTTAACGCCCAATGCGATGGTATTGGGAGGCGGCGGTTTTAAGAGGCAATTAGCTCATGAAGGTGGAGCCCTATGAATGGGATTAGTGTCCTTTTATAAGTGTCCCAAGAGAGACGATCCCTCTTTTGGCCATGTGAAAATACAGCAAGAAAGCAGCTGCCTGCAAATCATGAAACAGGCCCTCACCAGACAATGATCTGCTGGCACCTTGATCTTAGACTTCCGGCCTCCAGAACTGTGAGATGTTTCTATTGTTGAAGCCACACAGACTATGGTATTTTTGTTATAGCAGCCTGAAGTAAGATACCAAATATTTTGTCCTAAATGCCTCACTACTACTGCATGTAATATTTTTATTAAATTTACAAGTCCTTTTATGGCTAATATAGGCAAAGCACTAATAATCTAAAAGTAAATACTCTTGTTCATCTGCCATTTCATGCTAAGAGGATAGTGGTGACCAGTTTAAGTATGGCCTCTTAACATGCCTGTAATAATAACAAAAATAACATCAACAATCATAATAATAACAGTCCACCTGATGCATATAGCATTTACCATGGGCCAGGCACTCGTCTAAGGGCTTTACTCACAAAAAATCCTATCAAGTGGATTCTACGGCTGTGCTCATTTTACAGATGCGGAAATTGAGTCAATGAGAGATTAAGTCATCTGTCCAAGGTTTCGCAGCTAGGAAGAGACGGGCACCAAGGCAGCCTGGCTACAGAGCCACAGGTTCTCTACCACTACACTAAAATCTCACTGCTCCCTAAAAAGAAAATAGAAAACAAATCACGATAGTGACGGTTCCATCACAGGAAATCTTAAAAACAACGCTAAACTTCCTAAGGCAAGGAATATATATGATGCCCAGGCCACTACTCTGAGGTTTAGTCAAACACATACTAAATAGGATTATGTCCCCTTCTCTTGGGCCAGAGGTAATCAAAATCTTAATCTGATAAGAAACAAGGTGTCCATACAACTTGGCAGGTAGGAACACTACCCTGCTAGGGCAGAGCCCGATGCCAGGCCATCGGAGATAATCAGTTTGCAGAATGTTTCACTGCAGCTGATCAGTAATGTGTGGAACTGTCTTGCCTCCTTTTTATCTTTTTTCTTTTCTCTTGATGCCATCTCCTGAATTCTAATCCTTCAAAAAATCTATACATTTGTATAGCACCTGAGCCAATGTCAACCTTGGAGACACCACCTGATTATAACTGGCTGTCCTTTGCTATGACACAGACTACACTATTAAAGAGGCAATTGCTTATCAGAATCACCATTCTGAAGATAGTGCCCATTAACCATCTTCCTTGTTACTGAAGGAAGCAGGCATCTGTGCTACCAGATGAGACTAAACAGATGACACGTAATTTCTTTTGAAGACATAACCAAGCCCAATACTACAAAATAACTGCCCTGAAAAAAAGCAACTGAATGATGAGCAAACGTACAGGTACTACCATTATTAAATGCTGACACTTGGCAAAGTATTCTTATAAAGAGCGTGACCATGGGAGAGAAGCTATGGGTGAAGCAGTCAGATAGAACAAGGTTTAAGGATCACTCCTGTTGCTTACAGGCTGTGTAATCTGGAGCAGCTTACTGAAAACTCATTTCTTCTTCTTTAAACTAGAAATAACTCTAACACCATAGGTTGCCAGGGGACTTGTGAGAGCATATATATAAAGTACCCGGCACAGTGCCTGCAATGAAATAGAAACTTCTCCCCCATCGGTGTTTAAGTTCCATAGGGCAGAGATGCTTGCTGTTTATTCTCCAGAACATAGTAAGTACTCATTGAATATTTAAAGAATGAATAAATAAACATATTGATAGACTTTTTCCTTTTAACAATGTTGACTGATGTCAATTCCTCTTTTTCAGTGATATAGAAAGAAATTCTTTTATTAAGACTAGGTAAGTTACCGAATCCTTTCAATCAATATGTCCCCACCTGGCCAACCAGAATGTTCTTTCCCAAACTCAGTATGGAAATCTCAAGAAGAACTTGTGACGGTAAATGCCTCACACTGTTCATTCATTTTAGTTTATAAAGTCACTTATGAAGAATTCCTTTTTCCTATATTGACCACATATTCTATTTTTTTGTCTTCTTTTTCTCATAATAAGTCTTATAAATCAGGAGATTCAGCTGCATTCTAATAGAAGGACTAATGGATCTCCAGTCAAAAGCAGAATATGTCTTGGATGACGGCTGTGTGCCCTGCCCCAAAACTCTGAATGTGAGGTTTTCATTAGGTTATATGTTAAGGATTTCAAAAAAGCACTCTATAAATAATGTGAACTCTAAGACATCATACAAATTTCCAGCATTCTTTTTATTGTTCTATTATCTAAGTAATTGCCCATTGTCACTTAAGATAACCAGAATTTCAAAATTTCAGCTTCTCAAATCTGTCAGAAACAAAAATGATAGCAAATATTTTTCAGAAATAATCATCTGGGGGTTGAGGAAAAAATGAGGCAGATTTCTATAATCTACTTTAAAATAGAAAATTGTTAATCTAGTTAATTAGTATTTCATCGCTGACTGAGTTTTCTTTGTTTCTATTTAACAATGGCTCTTTTGTCATTTTCTTAACTAATCACTGGTATAAGTTGAATTCTATAATTTTACCAGTAAAAGCTTCAGTGCAAATCCTTCAACGCACCTAACAATTAATTATGTGCTAAATGAGTCTCTTGGCTTCAATTTTATATTGTTTAAAAAAAAAGGAATGGGCAAGAAAAAGCCATTGAATGTGTACATGCAAAACATAAGAACTCTGGTTTACCAGGAATGGAGACAGTAAAAGCTTGAGATATGAAAGCAATCCCCCTGTTATAGACTGAATATTTATGTTCCCCCAAAATTCACATGTTGAAGCCCTAATTCCCCCAAATGACAGTATTTGGAGGTGACGCCTTTGGGAGGTCATTAGGTTTAGATGAAGTCATAGGAGCAGAGCCCCCACTGGGATTAGCGCCCTTAAAAGAGAAGGAAGAGACATCAGAGCTTCCTTTCCCCACCATGCGAGGACACAGCAAGAGGGTGGCCATCTATAAGTTAGGAAGAGGTAACTCACAAGAACTTGACTAAACTGGCACCCTGATCTTGGACTTCCAGCCTCCAGAACTGTGAGAAATAATTTTCTGTTGTTAAGCCACCCATTCCATGATATTTTGTTACAGAGGCCTGAGCTGACTAAGACACCCCCTTCATTCTCTGTCTCCATATGCATACTAATTGGGCCTGAGAGTCTGCAGCGGCAGAAACTTCCCATTTGCAATCTCTCTGGAGAAGCAAATTACTCAAACAGCTCTGCCCCTCCCCTCAGAGCAGCTTTGGTCCCAGCCCTCCACACCAGGAATGTTAATGGAAGCTAAGGCGGGCTTCCCACCTCGGCAGGCCTCCCACAGTGAGGAGACAAGCAGGCTTTTCCTCCGCTACCTGAGAAGGAATCAGCAAGGACTGGAAATTTCTGTGTTCTTATCCCTGTTTTAAATTGAAGAATGCTGCTTCTGTCAGCAAACAAAGAAAAATAATTCAGGCAGCTCTTTTGGCGGATATTCTTTGTGTCCACGTATATTTAGAAAGCTGTCTTTTTTTCTACCCTGTGTTTCTT
The DNA here is from genome assembly GCF_021613505.1 of Equus quagga. Classification (NCBI taxonomy): domain Eukaryota; kingdom Metazoa; phylum Chordata; class Mammalia; order Perissodactyla; family Equidae; genus Equus; species Equus quagga. Next base: position 112,246,954 of record NC_060274.1, on the reverse strand, counting down.
TTTCACTTTCTATACTAAAGAATTGGTGATCACTGCAGAGGCTGTTAAACGATCTACGATTTCATCCTCATTTCATTATTCTCGCCATCCTCATTCTCCTCACGGCTCACACTGGGCGTGCACACTGATAAGCATCTCGCCCTGTGCTGTCCAGAGTAGCCATGAGCCACATGTAGCTATGAAGCACTTCAAATGTGGCTGGTCTAAACTGAGATGCACTCTAAGTGTAAAATACACATTGGGTTTCTAAGATTGAAACCCAATCTTAGTATGAAAAGAAGAATGTAAAATATCTTAATTTTTAAATTGATTACAGTTTGAAATGATTATGTTGGATGCACTCTATTACTAAAATTTATTTCATCTGTTTCTTTGGACTTTTTTAATGTGGCACATATTTCTATTGGAGAGTGCTGACCTGTACATTTATTATCAGTCAAAAGTCCTAATGTTGACTTGGGAGTCTGTATATGTGTATAAATGTAAATACAAATACAAACGTAAGTGTGTTTCTATCACCTTTGCAGTATGCTTTTGTAATTGATAAACCAAGTTTGTAAATTCCTATAAAGTAGAAGAAAGGTACTATGCTGGAAATTGTTTAATTACATATTTTCATCATAATAACTTAATTATACTGAGTTTATTTGAACTAATAAAATGAAAAGGTATACACATATATATAATTTTTCACACACACAGACTTGGATACATACATACACGTGGTGGTCATAAAAGTGACGTTAACTGAAACTAGTTGGGAGGGAAGTCCATTGACACACTAGCAGAAAGGCCAGGCGCAGATTCCACTTTCATTTAAAATTAAGTTTGATCATTTCTAAAGTTATAAATGCACTGGAACTTCTAGTTAAATGGCATCTAGTAGAAAGTATAATTTAATGCACAAATAAAAATCACACATAACCAGCAGAGCAAAGCCTCAGTGGAAGCAAGCTCTGTAAGAGTACCTAAAAATGACTTGATTATTAGCTATTGATCTTGTTGATCTTGTTTAATCGTGTTAATATTATCCTTCATATTAAAATTTTTAAGGTAATATTATGCTTCAACTCAGCTCCAATTTGGATTATCCTATCGCAGGTCGTGAATTATGCAATTCTATTACACTCTGCACAAATCTTTTTGAGGGTAAGAGCTATCTGAATAATGGAAAATTTCTAAAGTCTTGGACTATAATTTTAATTACTCAGGGAGAAATTCAACTTGGAAAATTAAGACTTTTTAGGTGCTTTTAACCCTTTGGTGGAATACTACTTACAAATTCAAAATACTGTGTTTTTAATTGACATATATCTCTGCGTTTTGATTCTGAAATCTACTGCTTACCTAGGCCTTTCTGTTTATTACACCAGATAAGCATATGCTATGAGATAATTGCTATTTTTAATAAACATATGAGAATTTAAATAACCAAATAAGAGTTAGTCTTTCCAAAATATTTGCCTATGGATATTAGATATTTACCTCAGAGCTGCTGCCACTGTTAAAAATATTCTAGAATTCTGCCTTAAATTCCTTTAGGAACTGCCTTAAAAAAGTTAAATGATGACATACCTTTGTCCGCTAAAACTTTTTCTGACTACTTAAAATCATTCAAACCTCAGTCTAACGAATGTGGAAGTAATCAAATTAGGCACTATGACTTGATGTTAAGAAAATATAAATGCATGTGTGTTGTGTGTATAAATATATATGAGTACATAAATAAAAAACATAAAAATATATAAAACAACAGTCCTTAATTTTTGGGTCCTTAAATTTGCTCTAAGATAATTCCAAAGGAAAAGTTTTAAAAAATGTTTGGGATAATGGCAGCATTTTAAAATATATATTTAAAAAATACTCCTAAAGTTAGTATTTTTATAAATAAAATCCAATCAGGTGATCAAATCTGCAATATTTACTAAAAGAAATCAGTCCCTCTATAATCATGTTTCTAACATGTTAACTCAAGAATCAGTTGCAAAGGGCCCAGCCCCATGGCCTAGTGGTTAAGTTCACGCTCTCTGCTTCAGCGGCCCAGGGTTTCGAATCCTGGGTGCACACATGGCACCGCTCATCAGGCCATGCTGATGCCCACATGCCACAACTGGAAGGACCCACAACTAAAAATAAACAACTGTGTATTGGGGGGATTTGGGGAGAAGAAGGAAAAATAAAATCTTAAAAAAAAATCAATTGCAAAGATATGTTTACCCTGCTTCCTTTTACATTCTAGCTCAGAATCACAGAATTATAATCATATTAGGTATGATTTTCCACTCCCTCTTAAGTAAATGGAGAGATGGAGTTGTCCTAGGTCAACAAAGCCAGAAAATGGTGGAGTCTGGTGTCCTGAGTCGCACTCCTTCTACACTAATTCACATGCACAGCTCCCTCTTCCCTTACAAATTCAGATAGGTCCAGTATTTTCATTCTCAAATTCACAGTATTTATTTTATGTGGATGGTTTTTTCCCAGACTACCTTTAACCAAATTAAGTTACTTCTTCCCTTGGGGAAACTATAAAAACTCAATTGTCCCTTCCACCATTATGAATCCCACCCAGTGACAGCACTAACACTCCCTTGAACCGATTATCCTGGACACTCACAGGTTCTTTCTCTTTACAACTAGTGCTATGGATTCTCTCCCCAAATCCACAATCTCTATTACAGCTTTCTGAGGTTTCCTTCTCAAACTACAATATAAATACCTTTAACTGACCTCTTGTAATTAAACTTTAATTCATATTAAGCCTGATTTGAATTTGATCAAGTTAAATTTTCTTAGAACAGATACTCAGTTTATTTTAATATCAGAGAAGGACTCTCTTTTTCTCTTTTTTAACTAACAAACTGCAACAGAGAGTGGTCCCTGCAATGTTTCTTAGACCACATTAGATACCTAAGTCTCCATATAAAAAACAATTACCAGGGCCAGCCCAGTGGCATAGTGGTTAAGTTCATGTGCTCCACTTTGGTGGCCCAGAGTTTGTGGGTTCGGATCCTGGGCATGGATCTGCACACCATTCATCAAGCCATGCTGTGGCAGTGTCCAACGTACAAGAAATACAGGGAAATTGGCACACATGTTAGTTCAGTGACAATCTTCTTCGAGCAAAAAGAGGAAGACTGGGAACAGATGTTAGCTCAAGGCCAATCTTCCTCACAAAAAATAAATAAATAAAATAAGAAAAATAAAAAAATAAATAAAAAACAATTACCAAGCCAAGCTACTTCAGGCAATAAAACATAAATTTGGTAAAATAAACGAATGTGGATCGTGTATAGTTGTTTGTTATAATACGATCTGACATATGCATCTTGACCAGGACCTATGAGCAAAATAAGGACTATAGGCTCAAAATCATGAATCCAGAGGTTGAGTATTTGACCATGTGTCTCCCCAATTATCCCCTTTACTAAGGGATAAATGGAAACAATTTCCTGCAATTTTGGAATTTGTCAAAACTCATGGAGTAAATCAAAGACACATCCAGGGAAAGAGTCCACAACCAATATCCTTCAATTCCTTTTGTTTACATACGAAGTCAAGATGACTCTGATACAAAGAACTTGAATCAACATCATACAGAATTCATTTAGTGCAGAAATTGCATCTTGCAAAAAAACTAGTCTCTCAAGAGAAGATAGGAGTAATTTTAAAGGGGGGGTTCTGTTAACATACAACCTGGAAAGTCCCACATGCTATATCAATCTCTTTGGCACTACGCACGTTAGGACATTATAGTTCAGAAAAGACCTGGGGTAAAAAGAACCTATTAAATTTTCCCTAACCAAGGGATTTTTTTTCCCCAAATTCCATCTTCTCCTTCACTGGCCATGACTTCAGTTACATTTCCTGAGGCACTAGTGTCCTGTGGAACACAGTTTGGCAAATGCTGGTTTATTTCAAAGTATATAGGATTACAAGACAAACACAGTGTCAGACTAAATTTAAGGAACATTCTGTATGACTTTAGCAAGTATTCAGCCACTCTGAACCTCAGTTTTCCTAAAAATAAGAGTTTTAATATCTCACAACTATGTAATGCAAAATTAATTGCTCTACATTTTCCATTGAAATAGCAAATAATAAACTTATTCTTTAATCCAAAATCAAACATTTAGTGAATGAGTAATGTTTCAGACTCTGTTGGAGCTCCTAGAGATGGATCTTAAATGAAGGAACTCACCTTTAGTTGAGAAGACACACACTTAAATAAATCATTACAGGGAGCTATTAGTGGAAGAAATACTGATTCAGCCTAAAAAGTGCCAGGCAGAGAAAGCTCTACTGAGGAGTGGACCCGAGGGATGAATATCAATTTCCTTGAGGGGCTAAAGGTGAAGGGCATCACAACAGAGAAAAGATTTTAAAGATATGAATCTTTAAACAGTCTAAACGTAAATATAGGGGCCGGCTTGGTGGTGCAGTGGTTAAGTGCACATGTTCTGCTTTGGCGGCCCAGGGTTCACCGGTTCAGATCCCGGGTGCAGACATGGCACCGCTTGGCACGCCATGCTGTGGTAGGCATCCCACATATAAAGTAGAGGAGGACAGGCATGGATGTTAGCTCAGGGCCAGTCTTCCTCAGTGAAGAGAGGAGGACTGGCAGCAGTTAGCTCAGGGCTGATCTTCTTCTTCTTCAAAAAAGTAAATATATCCCTCTGTAAATATATTTCACACCAGCCTCTTTAATGTGTGTTCTAATTTCACCCCTGCAAATATCTACAGCATATCTATCAGTTTTCTAAAAAAGGTAAATGCTGATATTAAACAATAACAGTACTTTTAAAAAGCAACCTCAGGTTAGTGCATAGTTCTATGAGAAATAACATATGCATGGCATAGAAGTGGTAAAGCACATGTCTATTTTTATTTACTAATTTATTATGATGGCCCAATTTTTAATTTCCATGACAGACACACAACACACACAAATAAATTAACCATCAACCTCTAAACTTTAACATTCTCTGCAAAATCTCAATACCTGGCCTCAAAAACCGTCAAGAAAAAAAAAACAATGGCCAACATATTTGACATAAGAGGAAAAACACAATCGTGGTACAGAGTAACATGTTCACTGAATGTTGGTAACTATTTTCATAAATTTAAGAGAAAGTTTATAGTATCCCCATGCATCTTTTTAACATTAATAGTCTCAACTCAAAAGTGAAGCACTACTTAAAACTATACACAACCATTACAAAAAGTAGCCTAGGGCTTTTTTTCATGGAGAGGCACTGATACACAGGGCGGGGGAAAATACTATCAAAGGCCATGAATATAAAATCAACTTCACCTTTTTTTCATAGAGCATTTGAGCTTTTTCATGAAGCATTCAACTCATTTGCATTTTTTCTTTGTTCTTAAAACAGAACACACATGCAGTTAGCACGACACATTTTTAAAACAACTAACTTCAGTTTTAGGGTATAGCTGGTGATATCAGAAGAAAAGAAGAGAGGCTCCTGAGTTAGCTTTGGGTTCTGAACCATGCTCCTCCATTAACTACATGTGTGACCTTGTGCAGGTTTTTATAACTTTTCATGCTCTACGAAGAAAAAAGGGGGAATAATACTACTTACTTCACAGAATTACCTTAAGAGTTAAGTGAGACAATCTATCTTAAAGTGACTTCCCTTCCTTAAGCTTTAGAATAAGCCACTTCGCCTCCCCATTTTCCTAATTTCCAGTTTGTTTCTATGAATGAGAACAAAGATAAAGAATAATAGAAACAAAGATAATGACAAAAGCTAAGAGACTAATAGCCAGTCCAGGGAAAGGATCATCAACCCTGAGGGAACATTAGAATTACCCTGAGACCTTCCTGGGTCCCAGGCCTCAACCTACAGTGTCAGGACCACCCAGGCATGGAGTCCAGGAATGTGACCCATTTTTAAAGCTCCCTAGGTAATTCTGATGCAACCAATTCCAGACCTGTACTTAGAACAAATTTCCTAGAGCAGATAACAGTCCTAACACACATTTGGTGCTCACTAAATGTTTATTAAATAAATACACTGCAGATGATTGAGTGATTGAGCCATCCGTGATATCATTTAAAAAAAGTTTTAGGAGGCCGGCCCCGGCGGCCGAGCAGTTAAGTTCACACGCTCCGCTTTGGCAACCAGGGGTTTCGCGGGTTCGCATCTTGGGCGCGGACCTGGCACTGCTCATTAGGTCATGTTGAGGCAGCGTCCCATATAGCACAAGCAGAGGCATTCACAACTAGAATATGCAACTATGCACCAGGGGGCTTTGGGTAGAAGCAAAAGAAAAAAAAAAACGATTGGCAACAGACGTTAGCACAGGTGTCAATCTTTACAAAAAAAAAAAAAAAATTAACACTACACTAATAATGCCCCAGCCACGGGACACTGACACATAAGACTTTTTGCCTTCAGAGTCTAATAAGGGAGGCTGACACACAAACAAACAAATCAAAATAAAATCATGATAAATACAACAACAGAAACACAGTGAAAAGGACAGTGCAATTAATGAGCTGCTCTAAGGCAGCTAATTTCAAGAAATCAATAGATTATGTTCTTCAATGTCAACAATAACAATAATAAAAAACCCAAAAGATTATATAGAAAAAGAGACCAGAATTTAAGGGGGAATATCAATTTGTTTTATATTTATAACGTCATACTTCAAATGCTCCTTGGTCAGTAGTATATGTCGTCTTTTAATGACCCAAGAAACAGTACAAATGACCTCTGAAACATGGAGGATACTGGACCCATATTCATATGTTAGTCTTCATATAAGACAATATTATTTCAAGCAATCCCTAATACAGCCACATTTCAGTATAATAAATGAAACTGGACAGTCTTTTGGCTTTTACTATAATAGGATTTGATGCACACAACATAATTGTTCAGATAAGCATAATTCAGATATCTCCAGAATTGCATGTCAAACTTCTAAAATGCTGAGACAACTTAATGGGCATGATTGATAATGATGATTAGAAAAGGTGCTGCACTATGAGTGTAACAATTGTCAACAGAGACTTATTTAAGCTAAGTGTCTCAAGACTGACTGGTTAGTTGGGAAGAGTCTCAACTCTTGAGAGTAACATGGCTCCAGTCTTCGAATAGCTTATAAATATAACGGAGAGAGACAGCTAATAAACAACTCAGGCAAAGTCTCCCTGGGCAGATGACACTGAAGTTGAACATTTAAGGTCCTGAAACGGGGAAGAGCTTGGTATCTTGAGAAATTGAAAAGAGGCCAGTGTGGTTAGAGCACAGCTATGTCATACCACTCATAACATGTGATACAAGGAATCACACGAGTGATATACATGTGCATCTCTATACTGACCAAGCACAGAGCAAGCTCGGAGACACATTCATGGCCCACCTCTGACCAGTGCACCATGACTGGCTCTCTCTTACTTTCTGAGCCACAATCTCCTTTAGTTTCCTATTTGTCAAATATCATTAAGTTTAGCTTACTTAGTTGTATCTTCACAACCCACTTTAAATCCTTTGTGGAAAAGGGCAGAATATAAACAAATGTATCTATTTGGTGTGATGAGGCACTTTATGCACAGCATTTATCCAGGGGAGCTGCTCCTTTCAGGAAAAGGTCTATGACAGAGAAGATCATACGTCCAAGGAGGCAGTGGCTGCATCAGCAGAAAGAGAAGGAAGAAAAATGCAAGGAGCAAATAGCATGGTGAGATAAGACCTGTGGACACACTTGTGGCAGCCGTTGTGAGTCTTAACTTTGGGGTTTAAAGAGCTATCCAAAGAGGGTGTTTACAAAGTTTTGCTGAAAATGGATTTTAAAAAGTGATCTTTCTCTACTTCAAGAAAATCAGGAGTAAATATCTTTATTAATTCACAGTTCTCATGGTTGGACTGGTGTATTAAGATCGGACCATCAGATTGCTCATTTTTTCCATGTTTTACATGTGCCAGAGTAGAGAGATGTAAGAGGAACTGGTTGAACACTAAAGAAGGCAGCTTAAACAGGCCAGGGAAAGCATTTCAGCATGGTCATGAACGATCACGCCACTATCAGAATTCCTTACCAAGAAATTATTGGATGTGTTGGCTATTTTACTTGGAGACTAAAACATAGTTTCAAGACTGGATTTCTTTTAAAACTATTTGACGTACAGCAATAAATATGGGGATGAGAAGGGCTAGGCTGCATATGGAAGAAACTATTTAGATAAACAGTGATGTAACAAAATATATGTAAGGAAAGAGGGCTTTTGAAAAACTAATGTGCACACAATATTGCGAATGCTTGACTGGTAGAGGGGCTACCACTGGTTAATCCCAGAAGAACTGAAATCCTTTGGTTCCTCGAGTATTCAGAGTGTAATACAAATGTCAAAACTTTCACACAGGAACCAACGAAGCATCTCCTGACAAAGAAAAATGGGCCTGGACCATGAGGCTAGGCCTTCTGAAATGTTTAAAATGACAGACAAGCTGAATGACATTTGAAGTTTTCATTTTTCTAAGGTAGACAAAGTACATTTTTACTGATACGGAAAGATAGTTTACTTGTTTAAAAAAATATATTCAGGCCATGTTCTTCTATTTCCAGAGCTTCCCATACCACTTATGACAGAGAACACTAACGACTAATAAAATTGGGCACCACTTCTTTTCTTATCAGTCCCAAAGGAACAATAATCATCACTATGCTGTCATTTCTAATGCAAAGTAAAATCACTAATCCACTGGGACTCAAAGTAAAAAGCTGCATGGTATTGTTTTATTGCTGCCACTTTTTTCAATACATATTTTCATTTTGTGGAAGAACTCTATTTAATTAAACATATACATTGATCAAAGGAAAAGTGCATGTAGTCATGTGCACAATATAATGCCTATATACATGCCTGTTCTATATACATCGTGTGCCTACACACAGAATTCCATTTTCAGCTGGCTTCACAAAAAGGCCAGTTCTTTCAGAGTCAATCATGTTATAAAACATCTAACTTCTTCCTGACTTTGGTGAAGACCCATATAAAATTACACAATGACCTCAGGACATTTCTATTTGCATAGAGTGTCTCAATCATGTTTCTAACTCTAAGTTCAAGGGCATGTGATGCTAAATCGTTCTACTTAGAATAATAGACCAACTATTTAGAGTGCTTCAAGGCAAATAAAGATATCCTTTAAGCCTACTTTTAAAAGTAATTTTTACATATGTCTGTACACAGTTTGTTAGATTCAAACACTAGTATTTTAAGCTTTAATGCAAATATATATGTTAAATAAACAACTTATCCAACAAATTCTTTCTTTAAGTCGCATTTCATGGTAACTGATCAATCACTAGTTAAGCTAAAATAATGAACAATTGCTTGAATACATCTTAAGGCCAGATGAGGAATTTAACTAGTTTGGAGAAAGGTTAGTGGTTGTATTAAATAGCCAGGTCCTGAGGTGTAGTGCAAAAAGGTGCTAAGAGGCAATGGAGAGATGGGTAAATGCCAATATGGGAATTTACAATTCAAAATACATGAAACAATAAGGATACTAGAGAGCCGAACGTCAAACTTAGTACTATTCCAAAGCATAACTACTCTTTGCCTATAGATTTACCAAAACTGTAGCAGCCTAGTCAAATCTGTTTGTGCTAGCTGATTAGATGGACATTATACTTTGCTGACTGTACATAGCTGGGTGTATTAATTAGATCAAGTAACTGCCACAGTCACTGAGTACCCTTGCTCCACACATATCCGCTGTTGATGGTGTCAGCCTAGAGACCTGGTTCTACAGCATGATTCCATCCTACCAAGCTGAGCTAATTGGACCATGGGTAAACATCCTATCCAATGGCAGCCAGTTCAAAGGCTGGCTAGAAGCCAAGATCATGGTCCTGCTCGTAGAAAGCTGAAATTGAAATGAGGTAGTTAACAGAGACAAAAGCAACAAAAGGATCATGATGTGTAAGTTGAATTTTTAAAAGAACCCAAATTGTGAGAAAATAAAACCATAAGGAGGGGAAAACAAGCATGAAAGTTAGCTGAATCATTTACTGGAAGATGACTATTTGTGGGCCAGCTATCATTCAGATTCTGCTGTCTCCTTCTGCTCATCTTTACAATGTTTACTACCATTCCTGTATTACCCATGCATTTTTTAATAACTCCCAAGTACATCACATACATTACACAACACACGCAATAATCTGAATGTCTCTATTCTTTGCAAAGAAAAGATCCAGTTAAAAAATTAACCAAAAGTTTTGCCAATGAATTTTAAAACCGAGTTAAATCTTCAAGTAAGCTGTCATCTCCACAACTCATTCTTCTCCATTTGACCCAATTACCACTGGACAGAAGAATACAGATGGTAATAATGGCCTCACAACCACCATTCTTAGCAATTTAATAATCAGTAACTCCGTCACTTCTTGTCTCTTTCCAATCTCTCCTCCCTATGCCATATATACCCCTTCACTTTCCCATTCATACTTACTTAGAAAGACTTCATTTATTGCCAGGTGTTTGAGAAATGAAAAATACTCACCTTCATCAAAATATAGCAGACTGTTACTACAGATATTCAGGAGATGAGAAGATTTTATGCATATAAAGATTTTCAGTGGTATCGCTAATTACAGTATAAAAGCTCAAATTCTACCTTGCTCATTATCAAGCAACATATTCTATTCATAAACAATTCTCAGACCTCAACTATAAGGTTCCATATCTCCTATTTCACTTCCTCCCTCCCCGACTCCATCCACCTCCACGTGCCAAAGCTCCAAATCTCCCAATTAAGTAGAAGTGCCCAGATCTTCTTTGATCTTTTTCCTATGTGGTAAACTATTCACTTAAACCAAAAGGTAAATAAGATTCACTTAATCTCTATCCTCCAAATGCTTTCAGACTAAGTATGTCTTTCCTTCAAAGAAATTGTCATGCAGCTTCTTATCACCCCTATTCACTAAATCTTCATATTCCTGTTTAGATTTTTATTATAAAACACTCAGACATACAAATAAGTATAAAGAATAATGAGTACCCATGTAGTTGCTACCCATTTAATAAATAAAATCTTAAAGCCTTGAGTGTAGTCCTCCCTAATTTCATTCCTTTTCCTCCTCCACTCTCACCCCGAGAAGTAACCATTATACTGACTTTAATGTTCATCATTCAAAACTACGTCTTCATATTTTATACATGTATGGATTGCCAAAGAATAAAAATAGAGATATATACATATGTACAGTTTCTCCTATTTTCAAACTTTAAATAAATGCTATCATACTATTTTCTTTGCCAAACATTATGTTTGGAAACTTGATTCACATTGCTATACATAGCTCTCTCATTCAATTATTTTTTACTGCTGGAGAGTATGGGTAGCTTTTTAGTGTTGTAACATACCACAATGTATTTATCAGTCCTTCTTTTGATGAAGAGTTAGGATGTTTCCAGTTTTTCGCTATATGAACTAATATAGATTCTACTTTATTGGTAAGTAATCTATCTTTTCTTTCTGGCTGCTTTTAATGTCTTCTTTGACTTTGGTGTTCTATAGTTTTATTTTTCTGCATTAAGGTATGGGTCTCTTCTATCTTTCCTGCTTGGGATTCATTACGCTTCTGGGATGCACGGATTCATGTCATTTATCAATTCTGGAAATTTCTCAGCTTCTATTTCCTTAGATATTACCTCTTTCCCATTCTTTCTATTATCCTTTTTTGAAACTTCTTTTAGAACTTATCATCTTATTTGTTCCATTTACCTATTGCTATGTAAAAAACCACTTCAAAACTTAGTAACAAGAACCATTCCATGGGTCAAAAATTCTGATAGGGCAGAGCAGGGATGGACTCTGTTTATTATATGATATATGAGACCTCATCTGGGAATACTCAAATAACTAGGAGGGATCCAAAGAGCTAGGGCTGGACTTTCCAAATGGTTTGAGATTCCTCAAAACGCCATAGCCTCAGGGTAACTGGATTTCTTCATGAGCTCAAGGTTCCAAGAACAATTATTTCAGAAAACACGGTAGAAGCTGTATGGCCTTTTACAACTTAGCCTCAGAAATTATATAATATGATTTACGCCATTCTCTTCATTCAAGTAGTCACATGCCTGCCCAGTTTCACGGGCATGGACTCTATTCAAGACAGGATTAGCATCACAGAATCTGTGGGCCTTTGTGAAAGTGCCACAGCATCCTATGCATTTTGACTTCTCTTTCACATTTTCTAATTTCATGCATTGCATTTTAAGTAATTTGTTCGGATTTCTTTAGTAGTTTGCTAATTCTCTGTTGAGGGTGTCTAATCTGATGTTTAAACCATAAACTAATTTCTTAATGCAAAGATAAAAATTTTCATTCCTAGAAGTCTTTCTTGTTCTTTTTCAAGACTGCCTAGACTTTTTTTTGACAGCTTCTTATTCATTTATCATGTTTTTGATGCAAATTTTAATTTTTAAAAGTTTGAAACATACCCATTTTATAATCTGCAATTAGAAATTCCATTTCTTAAGTTTTGGGGGACTAATTCGATTGCTTACTGTTTCTGCCTGACTCCAGTTCATGATTATGTATTCCCTGTCTACGTCTGTAATTTGAGGTTGTGAACTCATGTTTTAGGAAATTTTATCCATGAGAAGACCTAAGGCCTAAATTGAGGGCATATTCCTCTCGAGAAGTATTGTTTGCTATGGCAGGACAAATTTCCTTGTCATCTCCCTTTGCTGATGAGTGGATTTTTTTCTATTCTACCCTTTTACTGAAGATGTAAGCCTTCAAAAATTCTATGCTTTAATTAATTAAATTTAATTCTGTGTTTTAATTCTACCTCATCTATTGGACAGGCCCACGGTCCTGTCTCTAGGAGTGATGCAGCTGTTAAAACTCAAACGTCTGGGTTACTGAGACTGACAAATGCCTCCAAGGCAGCTGCAATATCAGTATCAGCTTACTGCTCTGGTTTTTAGTTTTGTTTTTTTTTTTAATTTTCATCACCAGGAGACCTCTTACTCTCTAACAAGGTCAACAATACATTTAAAAGGAAGTTTATTACATTATATTCAGCATTTCTAACTGCTTTTTACTGGGAAATTTTCCAGACTTTCTAGCTCTCAACCTTGCCAGAAGTCAAAGTCCCTTCATTTTATTTTTATGTGGTCGTTTTTAATATTTTTTCTTTCCCATTTCCTTTAACCTAGAACCCACAGATTTGTTAAATATCCAAAATCTTTTTACTTCACCAAACTCAATTATTAAAAGTTAAGGTAATTTGGTACTTTTTAAATTACCAATCCTTAAAATTGAAAATCAAATAAAAATATGGCAATTTTGTATTAAAATTCTTTGTCTTTATAAGTATATCAAGTTTATATATGGTATAGTTAAACGATCACTTTTGCATCTTTTATAAAGTTACAAGAGTGCATACAATTCAAAGAATAGTTTTCCGGCATTTTAAACAAATTTTTAATTAATTTTAATTTAATAAATTATCATGAAGAATTAATACTTTATCTTTCATTTGTAAAACACTATTCCATGGTTTACATACAGTCCTGCCAAAAGGCAGAAGTATGATGAGACATCTTTTCTGAGCTATGACCGGTCCTCAGACAAGTTCCTCGTATATGTGATAATCAGCACCCACTAGTTAAAATTTGTTAGAACAGAATTGCCTCAACTAACTGGATCAACTGAACATGTTATTTTGGCAGAATAATATCTGTTTAAAATGGCAAATGCTACTGTTACTTTCTAAATGATCAACGCAGATTGCTAAACATATAAACAGACTTGAATGCACATTCTGATCATTTGCTCTATAAGCTATCTTTTAATAAAAGAAAGAAAACTCCTATTTTCTAGGCATTTTATTTTTATATCCTTATATTTTGGATATTTAGATGTATAGGTAAAATATTCATCAGCTTTTCATATTTTGATGTTAATACATATTAGCTGAATCTCTTTCCATATGAGTATGTCACAACAGTGACAACTATTTTAATAAAGTCAGCAAAATTGCTTTTCTTGGTTCAAGAACATTTAAAATCTCATGCATGTCCCAAAATTGGGTAAAGGAGACAGTGTGCTATTCAGAGACCATAAAGGTAGATTAGGAGTAGGGCTTTTAAATGAGGATTTTACTGGAAATTACTTTCACAAATTCTAACCTTAAACAATAATTAATGATCAGTGAAAGAATAATAATCACAATGTATTTTTATTTGATTCAAAAGCTACAGATATTAGTTATAATGGCTCAGATGAGCAAATTATAAACCATTCATTCTTCTACTGCCAGCCTCTTGACAGTTTAATACATACGTTAGATACTGAGCCCTAAGATATGAACCAACACTGCATATGAAATTAGCACACTGTGAGTTAAATTAACAAGGCAGATGTAGAAGAAGCTGCAAACTTGATACTGATCAATTATGCCCCAAGCAGAGCAATCAAGGAGTGCTATCTTTGAAAGTAAGCCTGTTGACCTGAAAGAATCAGAAACAACACTCCCAGTGATTTTATTCCTTCTAAACTGTCTGATAACACTAACAAAATGTGTCAGCTGGAATGAGCCACATAATATAAACACACAGGGAAGAAGAAGAGAGGCCCCACAAGGAAAGCCAGGAGTAAAAGAAGAGGACAGATGACATTCAAAGGAGTCACAATGTTCAGAAAATCAAGGTGGGAAGGGCAGTCTTTCCCCCCGTTCCCCTTGTGCTATCCCCTCTTTCTCCTTGAACTATCCCCC